>NW_026869134.1:73457-184131 GCF_020745735.1 Hemiscyllium ocellatum | reverse complement strand
CCCTTTTCACCCGACTGATGTTCCTTCTTCAGTAAAAATCCTGTATCTCTTTTATACTCCAGGGATTCCTTGTCCAGCGGCCTAAAACTGAGCCAAGCAGAAGTTCGAACATGAACCTGTTGACCAAGTTTGTCCCCTCTTCTCACTCTAACTATATGAAAACTAATAGAACTATGGTTACTGGTCCCAAAGTGCTCCTCCACTATTAATTCAGTCACCTGTCCAGCCCTATTTCCTAAGAAAAGTTCGAGTTATGCCCCTTCCCGAGTAGGACACTCTATATACTGCTTGAGGAACGTTCCTGATGCATTTAACTGATTCTATGTCATCAAATCCCTTAATGCTCTGGCCGTTCCAGTCTGTGTTAGAAAAATTAAATCCCCTAGTATGATAACCCTATTGCTCCTGCAGGTCTCCCCTCTCTCCCTGCATATTTGTTACTCCCATTCCTGTTGACTCTTTGGGGGCCTATATTACAACCCTAACACCTCACCATTCCATTCCTATTTCTTAACTCCACCCACAAAGCCTCATTGAGTGATCCATCAGTTATTTTATCTCTGATTACTGCTGTGTTACTCCCTTCATCAGAAATGCAACTCCCCTCCCCTCCTTCCACCATCTCTGTCTCACCTAAAGCACCTGTTCCCTAGCACATTAAGCTGTCAGTCCTTTCCATCACTTAGCCATATTTCTGTAATGGCTATAATATCCCAGTCCCACCTACCTATCCACACCCTGAGTTCATCGGCCTTACCTGTCAGCCCTCGTATATCGAAACAGATGCAATTTAATCCAAAAGGCACTACTTACTCTGTCGTTTTCCAGCCTAACCTTACTATTTCTGATTATTGCATCTCCTTCCACTTGCCTCCCTGCCCTTGAGGATATGACCACTTGCTAATCTAGTTTAAACCCTCCCTTGTAACCGAGCAAAACTGGCCACCAAGATATTGGAATCCCCTTCAGTGCAAGTCTCTGACGTTAATCTCCCTCTCTGGAGATTATCACTGTCAAGGTATTTTTAAAGAATGATTCTCCAAGCCCTCTGTAGTTATGCTGCAGGACCTCATCCCTATTTCTACGGATATCATTTGTGCCAACGTGCATAATGATTTCTTCTGCTCACCCTCCCCCTTGAGAATGTTCTGCAGCCAATTGGAGACATCCTGGACCCTAGCACCTGGGAGGTAACACACCACCCTGGATTCCCGTTTGCGACCACAGAATCTTTGATCTGTCCCATTAACAATCGACCCTCTTAACTTTAACGCCCTGTTTACCTTTACACTTTTCCGCGGTGCCAAGAGCCAGTGGTCGTACCACCAACCTGGCAACTGTTGCTTTCCCCTGAACGGACATTGCGCCCAACAATCCAAAATGGTCTACTTGTTTTCGAGGGTAATAGCCACAGGGGATTCCTGCAATCCCTGCCTACTCCCTTTGTCATTCCTGGTGGTCGCCCATCTACTCTCTGCCTGGAACATGATAGGAAGCAAGGAACGCCTGTTAGATTAAATTGTGTTCATTTAAATACAACAGGACTGACATATAAGGCTAATGAACTCAGGACGATGAAAGTTGGACTGAAATATTACAGTCATTAAAGAAACATAACTAGGGGCGTGTCTATGAATTTGTCAGTATCTCGGATGATCCTCAGTGCATCCTAGATTAGATTACCTACAGTGTGTAAACAGGCCCTTCGGTCCAACAAGTTCACACCTACCCACCGAAGAGCAGCCCACCCAGACCCACTCCCCTACACGCAACACTACGGGTAATTAAGCATGACCAATTCACCTAACCTGCACATCTTTGGACTGTGGGAGGAAACCAATGCAGACACAGGGAGAATGTGCAAACTCCACGCAGACAGTTGCCCGAGGCGGGATTTGAACCTTGATCACTGGTGCTCTGAGGTAGCTGTGCTAACCCATGATCCACCTTGCCGCCCAGCGTCGCTCCCTAACACGGTCTCCCAGGAGCTGATGCTGGGTGCAGTGCCCACATGTGTAGCCATCAGGGACGGTAGAAATCTCCCTGAGCGACCACATCTCACAAGATGGAGCGTGCAACTGCCGTAAATGCCATCTCGACTGCTGTAACAATAAAGTTAAAAGGACTTTATTTGAGTTTACTTGTACATTCTCCTGAGCTGAGCTGTCCGAAACCTCTCATGTCAAAGGCTTACTGCTTACTCCGCTACCAACGGCATGTCTCTCTACCCCTCCAAATTTAATCTTGGTCAGGGAAGGAAGGAGACACCACAGCGATGTAGTGTTTAGGCCTTCAGCACTCCTTGACACCTGGCCCCAGATTACCTGCTCCCCAGTGCAGGTCTGCTCTTGGCCTTGGAGGGTGTCTTGCTGAGGTCTTTCTTCTGGTAGTGGTGATTGTGTCGACGCAAATCCTCACCCTAACAGGCAATCCGTGTTGTTACAGTCCTGTCGTACTTTCAGTCTATTTGTATTGCGTTTATGAATTCCTTGAATCCCTCGATTGCATTCCAAACCGTGTCTCACTCTATAGTGAGAGAGGTTGATGTTCTTGTGAATACAGGGTTATTGGAAAAGAACACCATTAGACGTAGGGGCAACAATATGTCTGTCCGCTCACTGAGTCTGCTTTTCCTTCGATTAGGTTATATTTATTTTGTTAATCCCCCATTCCACTTTCCTGTGATTTCCCGTAACGCTTATATAAAAATCTGTCTGTCTCAGCCTTGAAGATATTTAATGATCCAGCCTCAACAGTCCTCCGAATTTTCTACAATTGTTTCCCTCTCACTGATGTGAGACTTGATGGTCTTTAATCTGGTGATATGCCCGCTCCAGCTTGCATAAAATTCCAACTCTTCCTCAACTCCTGTATCAGTTTGCTCAAGGGTCAAACGGTCACTCTCCCTGAATCCAGGAACTGCTTCTCCAAACTGAAGACCGATTCGTAGGATATGTTTAACATATTCTCTGGCACTGTTAACAGGCTGTTCCCTTAGTCTCTAATACTCCCATTCTTTCCCGCATTATCCTCTTCCCCTTAATAAACCAAAGGAAAATGCCTGTGGATTCTTGCTAATCTTACCCGTTAATGTTTTATCAACCCTCCTTCTGCTCTTTCACTGATATTTTAAGTTTAGCCCTCCACTTGCTATTTTTTTTAGGGCCTTCATTGACCTGCTCACTTGGTACCAGATTTAAGCTTCTCTTTCCCTTTTCATCCTGTTCCGAATTTGTGTCGACATCTGAGGTTCTCTGGGTTTGTGTTCCTAAATTTTATCTTCGGTGTAACATGTTGGCCGACACTGTCATCAATTCCATTTTCAACAAATGATTCCCCCAACCACCGCCCCACCTTGTTCTGCTACAGTTTCACCCAGACGCAACTGCACTTTGGCCGTTTCCTGTCATTTGTTTCCATAAAATCTGTCTCCCCAATGCAAAAAGCCCTTATTTATCTAACATTTTTGGGGTCTTTTCCTTCGCAAAGTCAAAATGTGTGACATCACGGTCACTGGTCCTAAATGCTCTCCCACCTCTGCCTGGAACAGCTGACTGGCTTTGTTTCCCACAGTGAGGCCCAGCACTGCACTGCCTATTGTTGTATCTGCTCTGTGTTGATATAAGAAGCTCTCTGGAATAAATTTCAAAACACCTGCCCCTCTTAAAAATTTATCACTGACCAAATGAATGTTTGGAATTGAAATGCTTGAATGTAATTTTCCTATTATTGTTTTACACACCTCAATAACTTGGTTATATACTTGCACTCGTACTTTCCTTTATCTGGGGGTCTATAATATATACCTAGCAGTGTTTCTGTCATGGTTTTGCTCCTGAGTTCTAACCACCAAGCCTCTTTAGAAGATCCTTTCAATATATTGTCCCTTCTTACGCCAATAATTAACTCCATAATTAATAAGGCAACGTCACCTCCTCTTTTACCCTCTCTTCTGTCCTGACTCTTGTTCTGGTTCTACAGAATATTGAGTTGTTAGCCCCGACCTCCCTCAAACACATCTCTGTAATCGAAAAAATGTCACATTTCCACATGTCACCTCGTTTCCTTATCATATCTGTCTGATAATATTACCAGCATTGAGGTAAAGCACATCCAAGCTGGAATATATCACCTGTAATACTCTCTACCTCGGAGTTCTTCAGTCATTCACTGTTCGTTATCAACCTGTCCAATTCATGAACCAAAACTGTAACTCTGGGACTGAATGAATATTTGTTGAATTTGAAATTCGTTTTTAGTAAATGTGTTCATCAAATAGAACTTTCCAGAACTGACCAGTCAGCTCCAGATACAATGAGTTTCTGCTGATTAGTTCCCTGCTCAGTGTGCAGAGGGGACAGCCCTCAGTGATGGAGAAAGTGAGGACTGGTGATCAGAGTCGAAAATTGTGGCGCTGGAAAAGAACAGCAGTCAGGCTGCATCTGAGCAGCAGCAGAATCAAAGCTTCCCATGTTTTCCATTCCATAATACAAAGGATATTGGGAACCATACTTGCTCAGGAAGGCAGCACTGTACAGATCCCTGAAATGGAAAGCTGTCAATCATTTGGTTGGATTGGGAGTAAACAAGTTGAGGTGAAATACAAACATTAGGATAGATAAATCCCTCGGCCAGGCGGAAACACTCTAGGTTACTAAAGGAAGAGAGGGAAGAGATTTCTGTGCCTTTGCGCCTTCACTCTCCATTGGAGTAGCGTCCATTGATTGGAGGGTGGCAAATGTAATCCCTTGTTCAGGCAAAGAAACAGGGATTTTCCTGAGAATGACAGACAATTCAGTCTTACATCAGTACTGGGCAAATTATTGGAGAGGATTCTGGAAAAACAAGGTTTGATTAGAAATAGTCAGCATGGATTTATGAGGGGCAGGTCATACTTCACAAGTCTTATTGGATTATTTGAGGATGGGATTAAACACACTGAAAAAGGTAGAGCAGTGAATGCGGAGTGCATGGATTTTACCAAGGTGTTTGATAAACGTCCCCGTCGTAGTTTCATTCAGAATGTAAGGAAGCATCGTATACAGGGAGACCTATCTGCCTGGATACAGAATTGGTTAACCCATAGAATACAAAGGGTGGTGGTAAATGGGAAGTATTCAGTGTGGAACTAGGTGAGCAGTGGTGTTCCTTAAGGATCGGTTCTGGGACCTCTGCCGTTTGTGATTTTGATAATGACTTGGATGATGAAGTGGAAGGGTAAGTTCGTAAGTTTGATGATGTAACACAGGTTGGTGGAACTGTGGATAGAGTGGAGGGCTATTGTAGTTTGCAACAGGAACATTGACAGGATGCAGTACCCAGCTGCGAAGTGGCAGATGGTGTTCAATATGGAAAGTGGGATACGATTCATTATGGAAAATCGAATTTGAATGCAGAATACAGGGTTAAAGGCAGGATTCTTCCATTGTGGAGTAACAGGGGGATCATGTGGTTCATGACATAGCTCCCACAAAGTTGCTCCCCATGTTAATGAGATTGTTTCGGATGTGTTTGATGTGTTCATTAGCCGAGAGATTGAGTTTAACAGCTGCGAGGTTATGCTGCTACTCTATGGAGCCCTTGTGAGACCAACTTAGAATATTGTGATCAGCTCTGGTTGCCTTGTTGTAGGAAAGATGTGGAAGCTTTGATGACCGTGCTGAGGTGATTTATCAAGATGCTGTCTGGACTGGAGGGCATGTCATACAAAGAAAATTTGAGGGAGCTAAGGTGTTTTCCTGATTGGAATGAAGAAGAATGGAAAGTGACTTGACAGGGGCGTTCAAAATGATGAGACACATAGATAGAGTGGATAGCCATTTACTTTCTGCCAGGGTGGAAAAGACTCTCGATGGGGTATGATTTTAAGGTAATTGAAGGAAGGTTTAGGGGTGATGTCAGAGGTAGGTTCTTTCACAGAGGGGTGGGTGTGTACAATGAACAGCCAGCAGTTGTAGTAAAGTCAACTATATTACTGATATATAATTGGATAGGCACACAAATGATAGTAAAATGAAATGTATGGAGGTTAGTTTGATCTTAGAGTAGGATCAAAGGTCAACAGAATGTCAAAGACCGAACGGTCTGTAGAGTGCTGCGTTGTTCTGTGTTTCCAGTTCCACCCAGCTTGTGGATTGTCATCAATTGTTGAATGTGTGAGGCAGTGATGTGTGAGATCAGGAAGCTTTGGAGGGGTGCAAGGCCAAAATCTCCAGTTATGGTGTGCATTGTTACAGTCACCTGAAAGCCAGTATAATATGTGTGGTTACTTAGACCAGACAGAATCCGTCAAGTTCAGTTATTAATGTGATTTTTGGATTGCCGTTTGCTGCTGGTTACTTCACATACGTTCTACTGTGTGATCCATGTAGTAATCTCTGACCATTCACAGAGATGTACAATTTTATTTTGATACTGGAGAATGTGAAGGTGCCATTTATTGGATATGGATTTAGAGGATTCTTTCTGAGGCACAAGACACTGTAATAGATTGTCAACTTGTTTACGTCTTCACCCGGGGTGCAGGTGTATGGAATCTTGGAGGCAGGTCAGATTTCATCACCATAAGTAACTTGTATGGTGTGATTCTGGCTCTCCATGTCAACACGTCTGCTCTCTGGGCCAGGTTCTGGCTGAAGATGAATTTTAAAACTTGATTGCTGGTCAGCCATTAGTATTTAACCTGGACAACATTTGTACCTACACTGAGACCAGTGATAGTCTGTTGACGGGTTCTCCCTCTACCCAAGGTGGATTCCAAATTACTTGTTTTGAAGAATTGTTTGACCGAACCAGGTTAGAAACTCAATGTACAGATTTTGGAAAAGGCAACTGAGTCTCTGTGTATCTCAGGCAGCTGTGAGGTCCAATAACAGTGTAAATGATTTCAGATATATTTGAAGCAATTTTCAGCATAACTCATTGCAAGGTGGTGAGTTTACTGAGCCGAACAATAGTCGGATGTTTGCTATATTCCATGAATTGGGCAAAAATAAGATGTGAACGATAATCATTCAACTGAACTAGAATCTCTTCAATCAATTCTGTTGATTCTATATTTATGGAACTAAAATATAAACTCCTGTCAAGATTTTCTAAGACAGAAATAAAGTATGTACATTTTATTTTATCAAGAATGAACATAACTCTTGTGGTGATCAGAATTAGAGATTCAATGTCAGGATTCAAAGCAATGTTTTGCCACTCCAATATTTTTAAAGTGGTTGGCTTCTGAATGATTACATGTTCAGAGTGAGCAAAACGACTGAACATACAAATAGAATTAGCGTTCTTATACATTGATATATAATCAATCAGTTTAATTCTCACTGAAATGTACGATCTTCAGCTATTTGCCAGCAATTTAAAAATTGCAATAATTCACCATGGACTGTGAACATTAAACTAAATAAATTATTTGTGTTATCAAATTTTAGTGAATAATAATTAGAAAACTTCCAATTTTTAGAATGAATGATGTTTATTATGAAACGTGGAGAGTGAAAAAAAGCAACGAACATAATATTGTCTCAGTGAAAAGTCAAAGCTTTCCAAAGAGGTTTGTGACAAAGCAATGATATATTTGTTTTAGTAATGGGAATACAACATGTAAAATATGCATGTTATGAGTAATAATTAAACTTCATAATGAAGCTGACCTTGCAGAACTTGCATTTTAAATGTTTATGCTGCACCAAGTAATCAGATATTTGCGAGCATTTACACAGTGAAATAATTGGATACTGACTTTTATTCACAGCTGACACATGATAGAGTTCAAAACTTGAAAGTACAGGAGGAAGCCTTTGGCCATTATGTATGCATCAGTTCCAAAAATATCTCCCAAGCACCTCCCATTTGCCAGCCCTCTCTCTGTTGCCCGTTAAATTCATAATTTCCACATATATATCCAGTTCTCTTTTGAATCTTTATCCACAACTTTCCCAGCCGGTCAATTCCAATTCGTAACAACTCTCTAAATAAAGACGTTTTTTCTTATTTCACTTCTAGCTCTTTTACTGACAACCTTGAAATTAGAATTCCTTGATGCTATAATGCCTACTAATACAGTATTCTTTTTCTACTCTGCAACTTTTTTCATACTTTTGAGCACCGCAATAAATTCACATCTTTGTCTGTTCTGCTCCAGGAACAATAAGCCTTGCAAGAACTGTAACAAACACTACAACGGAAAAACAAGCAGAAAACTAGTCTCCAGGATATATGAACATCAACTGGCTACAAAAGACATGATCCCAATACGGATATCTTACGTACTGATGAGGAAGTACGCCACTTTGACTAGGTCTGCATATCCATCCTAGGACAGGCCAATCAGAGACAAGCACAAGAATTCCTGGAAACATGGCATTCCAACCAGAACTCCATCAACAAACACAGCAATTTTGAGTCCATCTACCATCCTCTGAGAAAAAAGGGCAGGAAATGACATAATCGACAGCAGAAATTACATTACCAACTCAAGGAAACAGAAACATTTAAATAGAAAGTGGGAGATAACAGCAGAATATCACTGGAGGCACACTTACTGAGTACAGTCAATGGAACAAACTAGGAACTGCCATTAGCTATTGCTTCAGAATATATCTGAGTGTTCGTGGCTGCCAGCACATAGAATAATTGAATGAAAATGCGAGCTTGCATCTCCAAGTGCATATCCAAAGGCTTTTTTTAAAAGTTTGTGAAATTACCTGATCAATCACCCGAATAGGAAATGCATTCCAGACACATGTTATTAGGGGCAGAAATGCGGCTCAGTGGTTAGCACGCCTGCCTTAGAGCGCTGGGGACCCAGGTTTGATTCCAGCTTTGGGTGACTGCCTGTATGAATTTTGCACATTCCCCCCATATCCGCGTGGGTTTCCTGTAGGTACTCCGATTTCCTCCCACAATCCAAAGATGTTCAGGATAAGTGAATTGGCCATGCTAAATTGCCCAAAGTGTTCAGAGACATGTAGGTTAGGTACATTAGTCAGGGGTAAATATAGGAGGAATGTGTTTGTGTGGGTTACTCTTTGGAGGATCAGTGTGGACTTTGTGGGCCGAAGGGCCCATGTCCACACATAGGAACTTTATATTCTATATCTGTGCCACCCTCTCAGTTCAGTACAGACTCCAGAAATCCCCTCTCAATCTCCTGCCTTTCACTTTAAATATGTTTCCTTTAGTTTTTGACCGTTGGAGTAAGGGAAACAGCTGCTGTCTGTTCATCCTCTCCATACCCCTTATGCTCGTGTACACCTGTACCCTGTTCCCTCTTCAACCTTCCCTGCTGCAAAGAAAAAAGGAACAAGTTTAGCCATCGCTCTTCAAAGTTTGAGTACTCACTTGTCTTGTTAATTCAGATGTACATCATCTCACATTTATCAGTGTTAAACTTCATCGGCCATTAATCTGGACATAGAAATCATCTGTTTATATCGGCCTTAGCCTAACCCTGTCCTCCTGACTGTGAAGCACCCAACTAATCTTTGTGTCATCCCCAACATTAGTTATCATTCCATTTCCATCCATCTTCCACATTCTCACCATCATCATTTATGAATATCACAAACAAACCTTGATTTCCTTCCAGTTCTCCACATGTTATTTACGAAGCAATAATTAAGAATTCCAGTCTCTTGTTCTTATTTTGGGGAATTTACAGAGTGATGTAGATAACACCTATTATGAGGGAGCAGCAAATACCATTTTTGACACAAAGTTAAATTCACCTTTACACTCTGTCCCTCAGCATGTCTTATTCATAAAGTGTGTACCTAATTTAGGGTGAATTTCGGTTTGGCACCTTGCACTGGAACATTAGCCTTTTGTGTGGCACTGTCCTTTGTAACAATAGTGAAAACTGAAGAAATTTTTCATCTGCAGGATGGACACAGACTCATTGCTTGAATCAGCTAATGTGATGAGGATAAATATTCAATTAAATTCCATGTTATGGACAAACGGCAGGAGATCAAATCATATTCTCATGTCTACCTTGAAGTGGAAGCAAATACATACTGTTAAAAAAAATATTCAAAAATGTTGAGACACAACACCGGGCCGGGGGGGGGGGGGGGGGCGGATATGGGAGAAAAACACGTCACCTGCATTTGATGGAGATACAAAACTACAGAGTGAAAGTACAATCTGATAAACAAGCAAGTGATAGAAAAAGAAGCACATCAAATTTTAATTTTCAATGGAATCCGATCCCAATTTTCCTGAGCATTGGTGGTTTTCACCCAACCTCACTTTTTCACAAACAAGCTTTACCCAGTTACTAAAACTTCATTAGCCATTCTTCCTCCCCTTCCTACTCTTTCTTTACGCTCCTACTTCCCTTGCACTACCCCTTCTGTTGCCACATGCTCTTCCGCTGATAATATCTCTTCACATCTTTCTTCTGCCATTCCCACTGTAAGTTACACCAGTTCCCTAGTTACTCCCACTTCCACTGGCCTTCCCTTACCCTTTTTGCTTTCCACTGGGGTGATGGGAGCTGCTGGCTTCTGTGTTGCTATTGGTCATCAGTGAATGATGAGATTGAGATGTTCAATGCCCAATAGGAACAGACAATAGTGTAGGTCTGTCACTGTGTAATGTACCGTGAATAGGGTGATTTTTTCCCCATATAGAGTGGAACTGTTTTCTGTCTCTCTGTCACAGCGCTTCACCAAACAGCCTCATCCCAAATAGGAAACACCTCTCCTCAAAATCAGAAGTCCCTGCATCTGTTTGTCCTTAAACGTTGCGAGATCAGTGACTACATTGTTCAAGTATGCTGTGTTCTACCCCTTTTCTCTTTAGTATTTTAACTGATTTTCCATTGTCAGTTGAGGTGCCATCAAAGTAGTATTTGACTCATGTAGCATCATTGACCCTCAGGAAACTGCGGTCAACGGGAATCGGAGGAAATTCTGTGCTGGTAATTTCCTCAATGAATAATGACACCTTCCCTAAAGCTATTGGGAATGACAAATAAACTCTGCGCTTGCTAGTGCCTTCCAAAACCATGGATGAATTTGTCTTATTAATAACATCAAGATACATTCAGTTTTCACACTTTGGTCTAAAATCTCAGAAAAGTAAGACTTAGCTGGTTGAGTGTCACCCCAATGATATCAGAGCATTACAATAAGATAATGATTCCGATTATTTTCAATCACTTACTTTCTGAGGACTTGTTATGCGGTGCCGTTGCCACTGAGATCAACATTTTCTCTGTTCAACAGCATCACATCGCATTGGATCAAGGCTGCACCATTCCCCAATTCTACTTCATTCTCCAGCTCATTTGCCGTGCTCACCAGATACACGAGGCCCACAAGATGGAATAACTTAGATATGCCTATGAGCCTCTGCAACCTGCCACACACCCATACCCTGCAATCTGAGTCTATCCCCTTCCCCAAGCCCACCTCCTGTCATGTATTCACCAGCCCTCCTAACCTTCCACGCACTAATGCTGAATGTTCTGTACTCGGCAAAGGTCTCAGTTTTATCCCTCTGTGTCCCACTTTAATGAATTTCAGGCACGGCATAATGTTGAACTCCTCTTCCACCGTCTTCTCTCAGTGTCCATTTCTTTGTGCAAGAGTACACACCCCATCCCATATACCATTCGCCCAGCTCCAACACTTTCCCTCCACCTGGACCCAATCCTCTGGCGTTTACTTGAACTCAATCTGTTGATTGAGAACGCTCCATGTGATTTTGGCTGTCTTAAATTCTCTGTATCCCCCTCACCCTATCCAACCTATTACCCTGTACACTGTATGCTTCGTTCCAACCCTGACTATGTTATTCAGCCTGTGCCGATTAGGGTGGTGCTGCTGTAGTCTAGTGGACTCATCTCTGCATTTCAGAGGCTGAGTGCCAGCTCTCAGATACCTCCACATTTCACCTGCTGGTCCATAACCCTGCCATGGTACATCAGGGTATTTTATTAACTAAGTATGACCACATTTCATCTGGAGATTCACACTCACTCGCCCCCCCCACCCCCACCAAAAACACACACACTCACCCCCACCTAACAGTCCCGAAGCTGAAGGTCCTCTGATAGCAGAGTTTTCTTTTATCTCCTCCTGAAAATCCACAAACTGAACTGCCTGGGCAGAGCCATTGCTTTAGCCTGTTCCTGCCATACAGAGGGGGTGCATGGATACATACGTGGGCCCATGTTATACCTGTTCCTTCATGGGGTACGTAGACCATTCCTTGTTCCAGTTCTATTCCAGCGCCCATCCACAACTCTTTCTCCAATACGTAGATGATACCATCGCTGCTGCTCCTCTCTCTTGCCCAGAATTGGAAAAGATCATAATTTCCAATTTGCACCTCTCTCTCACTTTCACCTGCTCTACCTTTGACTCCTCTCTTCCTTTCCTCGACATATCTACTTCTATTTCTGGGGATAGACCGGTCACTGATATCCAGTATTAAACAACTAACTCCAAGTATACATCCTCACACCCTGTTTCCTGCAAAGACTCTAGTCCATTCTCTCAGTTCCTCCGTCTCCACCACATTGCTTCTGATGATGTCAACTACAAAAACGTGGCCTCTGAAATGTCCACCTTCTTCCTCACCCGAGAATTCCCCAACTCTGTTATCGACGGGACAGTTCCGACCAGTTCCGACCCACCTCCTGCACTTCTACCCTCAGCCTCGTTCTTACATCCTGCAACAGCGTTAGAGTTCCCCTTGTCCTTACCTATCATCCCACCAGCATTCATATGCAGAGGATCATCAGTCTGAATTCCCCCACCTCCAGCGCAATGCCACCACCAGACATATATTAGCCTCCTCTCCCTTTTCCGCCTTCTGAAGGACAATTTCCTCCAGGACACCCTGGTCCGCTCTTTATTCTCGCCCAACACCTCGCCCCACCCCCCACCCCCACCACAGGTCCACTTCACGTTCCCCTGCCATAGTTGTTACACTTCCCATTTACCTCCTCCCTCTTCACTATCCAAGGGCCAAACATACCTCCCAGGTGAAGCAGCATCCTACAAACATTTCCCACCATCCGGTCTACTAAATTCGCTGCTCACATTGTAGTCTGCTTTACATTGAGGAAACTAAAGGTAGACTGGGTGACCACTACACAGAATATCCAAGACGTACCTATGCAAAAGACAATGTCTCACATTGGTTTTGTCTCACAACGCAATACATCATCGATATTTAGAGGACTATGAAACATAGGAACTTCGTAATTTCTCATTTAATGTCCATAATAAATTATTCGAGATTCAACTGAGATAGCAGCTTTGCTTATATCGTTCAGATCAGTCAATTTGTCACACTTCAGAACGAAAAAGTAATCGATAGATGGAAACTCAGCAGGTCTGGCACCCTCTGAGCAGAGATATACACAATTAAACTTTGATTTCAATATAACTTTTTCAGAACAGTGTCACATCTTATTTGATATATTAACTCTGTTTCTCTCTGCAATTACTTCCTCATCTGTTGCGTTTCTCCACCATTTTCTGTTGTATTTCATGTTTCCGAATCACTATATTGCATGTTTCTTGTCAAGTGTACATGCTGAATTTGGTTATATATGAACAATGTCGTCCTTTCAAGTTCCTATTATAGTTGGTGTGTCTGGGACACCTGTGTTACGGCCGAAATGTGTTCCTTCTTTAAGATTCAAACGTAAGAAAGAATACTTTTTCTGAATATCTTGTAAATCTCAGGAACTCCACTTTGTTTGAAAAGACACTTCAGAGCCAGCTGTAATTTCATGAGATAATAGGAATAGATTATTGATGATGGAACACTCTGTATCCTTCATTGAACTAGCTTGTCTACCCCCTCTCCAAAGGCTTTGATTACATATCACAGAATTATTTACAGCAAAAGTGGGGGAAACTCAACCCATTGCCTCTTCCAGCTTGGAATAATTGTATTTCTACTGTTAGTCTCCTGTTTTGTCCCCATTGCCCTTCACAATTTGTTACGAGTGTCTGCTTTTAATTGTAAGTATCCTGTCTGATATGAACAATATGATCAAACTTAAACAAAAAAATAACAGAACTTAGAGGGCAAGCTCAGCAGGTCTGGCAGTATCTGTGAAGAGAAATCAAAATTAATGTTTCAGGTCCAGTGACTCTACTCAATCTGTATACCCAAAGATTAAATGGTGTGTATTTAAAATATTGCTCATTTTATCACATTTAAAATTATCCTGTTCATATCACATTGTCATTCAGCATTACATCTCCCAAATGTTGGCTGCTTCCCTGTTGTGTATTAGATTTAATTCTGTCTGTCAGAAAGAGTGATGATGACTGGGGAATATCATTGTATTCCCCATGCAGTCTCTGCAGCCACTGCCCCCATTCCGCCATCTCTCGCAGCCAATGTCAAGTTCATTCGAACCTGACTCATTAATTCATAAGTCTTAATGAATACGTTCATTGCAATTATCACATAGGTTTTGGAGTGAGGCCAAAATGTGTAAAAAATACTGTTTTACAGCAAATAAAACTGCATTTAGAAGTTTGTCAATTTGTATAAATTAATTACTGAAGCATATTCTCTATGGAAGTTCCAAATTTGCCTTATTAGAGCAGGGAGAGGAACGTTCAGAGAAGTCGACACTTCCTGTCTATGTTCAGGGTGACTGTGCCCAATGACAGTCTGTTCGCTAGCGTTTGTTCCCGTGGAGGAGAGATCAGCACAGTAACAACATCCTGATTGTGATTCATTTGGGGGGTGGAGGGATTTGGGGAGAGAGGTTACAGCAAAGTAAACGGACAACAGAGCAAGATCATTTCGCCTACGAAAAGATAACATCCATCATTCTCCCTCACAACTGACTTCACTAGAGCAATTGGTGATGGGAGATTTGACCAATAGCAAGCAATGTCAACACCTAGTCCAGTCAAGGTATATTGTAAACTGGATGTACTGTATTGAAAGCTGGGACTGTTTGCTCAGTGACTGTGATTAATGTCAGTCTCCATGCAATGTAACTGTGTCACTGGAGGATTTCCCCCTCCTATTGGTGAGCGGCTTCATTCACTGTGCTATCCCACTGTAGTAGCAGATGCATCAGCTCCCACAGTAACAGAGGTCAACAGCTGTGTAGACAGAAAGAGGACAGATCTGAATCTGGGAATTGCAGACTGCAATATTAGAACAATGGAGAGGACATTTTCCTTGAGACTTTTCAAGATTTCCCCCTATTAGGAATTTCTACCATATCGGATATCAGCAGTGCTGATGATTATTCTGGGCGGTGTGAAGGGTGTGCTGCTAACCTATTCTCGCTATTGTTGGTGTTCTCTATCTCTGTCCATTCATTAATTGTATAATCAAATTTGAACTTCTTGGCAATTTCTGTTATCTATAATTCTCAGAGAAAGAAACTATGCCTACAGTTTCAATTGCAGTTTCCATTCATTACCCATGAATGGCAGACGACTCCGTCACAAACATATGAGAACAAACCTGTGCACAACCTCGAGATCTCTTTTTGCCCTGAAATGGTTTATGTCTCTGTTCTCTCTGTCACTAAACCTGTCCACTACCAGCTCCTAATATCCCCGATCTTCATCTCTGAGTCAGTGCTGTTGCTGAACAAACCATTGGCTGCACGTTGGTAAAATTTAGACTTAATACTTCAAGCTCTCTTCTGGCCACTTTGTCATTTTCAAATACTTCAATCACAAAATTGTTCTTGCCTCGGACGTTACTTCATGATTAGGACAATGTATGAATGTAGGAATGTCGATGGATGTAATTCAGGAGCAAAGCTAATTAAACGAAAGATATTGTTTCAAATGATTTGTTTCAAGTCCTCCCACAGCTGATGACAGAACTTACATAAAAATGATAAGAATTGAAATAGAAGTGAATTTCATGAAAAACATCATAAAAGCAATCCATTTTGTCTGGAAACCTTCATGTTTCACTGATCACCGTCGGTAAAGGAATCTAACGTTATTACCCGGTCAGGGTTAATTGAGACTTCAGACCCATAACAATGTGCTTAACTTTATATTGGCTTGTGGAATGGCCTCAGAGTCAGGGCAATTAGTGATGGTACCAAATGCTGCCCTCAGCAGAGATGCCAACATCGCACGGAATAACAAAATTGAAGGTGAAATCAAATAAAGGATGATGCTGTCAATCTGAAATTATACCAAGAAATGCAAAGAAACTAACAGAAAGTGTTGGGGAACTTTCCTGAACTGAATGCAGCTGGAAAGGAGTGTGATTAATACCGTTGACTGGGAAATCTGCTTTGAAGGGGAGGGGGAATCAATAGAGAAAGAGAGATATAAAAGAAAAAGAGCAAACAAAGAGAATGATGAACAACTGGGGTGGAAATAAAATGTAAGATTCAGTTCATTTACTTTTCACTTATCCCATTATCCTGAATATCATGCTCACGTAGATATAGATATCGCCCACTTTTCAAAAGTTGACTTTTCACCACTTCCTTTTCCGAATGACCTACATTTGGACTTAGTTTCGCTAACCAAAAGAAATCTGAAGAGGATTTTCACTTTTACGAAGAGAGCTGAATTTTTTCCCATACAAATTAGTGCTACTGCACTTTACACCATATCAACTTGCGAACAGTTTCGTAGGAGCATTCTACTTTCTGATACCGAGGGATACCTGTATATATCTAAGATCATGCTTAAATCGATTTGATACCTCTGTCTATCTTCCCTGAGTGTGGTCATTTTCTTATATTTGTTAATGGGTATCTCTGACTGTACCACCATTATTCACTTTCCAAGTTGCCCTTGAGAAGACCTTGAGCCCCTGCAGTCCACCTGTTTGATCTAATTTGATTTGATTTATTTTAGAAAAATGTACAAAATGGATATATTTGTTTTGCATGTAGTGCAGGCACATGATAGTAAACAAGAAAACAGAGATCATAGGGTACTTCGACGGAGTGAGGCATACATGGTTATAGCTTCACAGGAGGTGGGCAAAGCAAGATCGACATTAGCAAGGTTAATATTATTTGAAAAATGAGAGATGTCAATTCGTCAGTGTAATAATGGTAGGGAAGGAAGTGTTCCTGAGCATGCTGGTCCATGTTTTCAAGTCTCTGTATCTTCTCCCTGTTGGAAGACGTTGTACGAGATCATTACAGGTTTGGGAGAGATCTTTGATGTTGCCAGCCTTTCTGTGACAATGATAAGTATAAATGGATGGAAGGTTGTCTTCCGTGAAGGTCTGGGCTGCATACACAACCGTTTGCAGTATCTTATGGTCCTGGGCAGAGCCGTTACCATGTCAGGCCATTATACACGGCAATAGAATGCATTGAGTAGCCAGTATACAGAGCACTGGGAGATGGGCAGTTCCAAAATATTTCGATGTTAACAATTGGCTGTTAAACGGATACCCACATTCTGATCGCTGTTTTGACAACAAATTTAAATTATGTCCACGATACCAAAACCCAGTTGAATTAATTGCATTGCCAACATCGACCCAATGAGCCATCAAATTCTTCAAACAAATAGATTAGTCATCACCATCACAACGAGGGAGAAAGAGACAGACACCGTAAGGAAGTAGAAAGAGAGAACACAGTGAGGCAAACAGATTGGCAGTAAGTCTAAGAGAGAAAGGAAGCAAAACAAGGAAATAGACAGTCACATGGGTAGGAAGAAGGGACGATAATAGGTTCAGGGAAAGAAGCAGAAGACAGGGAGAAGGAAAACAGAGGGAATCAGACAGTGTGAGAGAAACAGCGAGAGACAAAGGCCACGGGGAGCTGGGGGTGGGGTCACGGGGAGCTGGGAGTGGGAAATTGGAGGAGCGGGGGTGAGGACCAGGGAGAGCTGGGCGTGAGCACTGGAGGGAGCTGGAAGGAGGGAGGTGAGGATTTATTTTTATCTGTAGCAAGATATGCAGGCAGATCATAGTAAGCAAGGATGCACAGAACGACGGTTTTATAACATGTCTGAGACGCATATAGGTTACGCTGTGCAGGGCGTGCACCAGGCGAGATCAACATGAACAAGATCAGCATTATCTGAGATTAGAGAGTCCATTCATCAGTCTAAAAACAGGCATGAAGAAGCTGTTCCCGAACTTGTGGTTCTGTGTTTTCAAGCTTCTGTATCTTTTAGCCTGATGGAAGAGGTTGTGGGAGATCTTTACAGACATGTGATGTGTCTTTGTTAATGTTAGAACAAAAAATATTCCAGTACAGGAACAGGCCATTTGATGGTCCAAGCCTGCGCCGATCCAAATCCTCTATCTAATCTTGTCGCCTATTTTCTAAGGGTCTGCATCCTTTTGTTCCCTGCCCATACATGTATCTTTCCAGAAACATTTTAAGTAGAACACCACTGGTCACAGTTCTCCATTTCAAGGAACTCCCTTCCCCTACTACTCTCTGTCTCTTGTTGCCAAGCCAGTTCTTTATCCACATAGCGAGCACACCCTGGACCCCATGTGACTTCACTTTCCCCATAAGCCGACCATGGAAAAACTTATCAAATGACTTCCTGAACTCCAAGTACATGACATCCACATCCCCCCCTCATCAATTAAATTTGTCACTTCCTCAAATAATTCTATTAAGTTGGTAAGACATGACCTTCTCTGCACAAAACATGGTGACTGCCACTGACAAGACTTTATTCATCCAAATGAGAATAGATCCTATCCTTCAGTAACTGCTCTAGTAGCTTCCGTACCCCTGATAACAGGCTCACTGGTCTATAATTAACTGGATTATTCATGCTACTCTTCTTAAACAAGGGGATTAGCAATTTTCCAGTCCTTCAGAACCTCAGTTGTGTTCAAAGATGTTACAAAGATGTCTGTTAAGGCCCCAGCTATTTCCTCTCTCCCTTCACTCAGTAATCTGGGATAGAAGTTGGCAGTCTTTCTGCGACAACGAGCCGTGTAAATAGAGTCAATGGTTGGGAGGTTGGAGTCCGTCATAGTCTGGGCTGTGAACAAAATCTTCTGTAGTTTTTGATGGTCCTGGGCAGAGTGTTGCTGTACCAGGCCGTTGCGCACCTGGACAGTCCGCTGACAACAGTGCATCTGTAGAAGTAGTGCATGCTGAATTTCCTGAGTCACGTGAGAAAGCAGAGGCGTTGTTGAACCTTCCCGACGGTCAGACCTATGTGAGAAGTCCAGGGTAGGTTGCTAGTTATCGTCACTCCGAAGGAGTTGATGCCCTGCACCTCCCTCAACCGTTAGTGTAGTTGAGTGCGTGGTCCCCTCCTTTTTTTTACTGAAGTCAGTGATCAGTTCCTTACTATTGCCGAATTTGAGAGAAAGGGTTATCATTACACCATGCCACCAGTGCAGTACAGTCCCTTCGGCCCTTGATGTTGTATCTACCTGTCGTACCAATCTGATGCCTAACTAACCTACACTATTCCATGTACGTCGACATGGTTGTCCAATGACGACTTAAATGTACTTAAAGTTAGCGAATCTACTACCATTGGAGGCAAAGCATTCTATAACCTTACTACTCTCTACGTAAAGAAACAACCTCTGACATCTGTCCTATATGTATCACCCCTCAATTTCTAGCTATGCCCCCTCGTGCTCGCCGTCATCATACTTGAAAAAAGGCTCTCCCTATCCAACCCTCTGATTATTTTATATGTCTCTATTACGTCAACATTGAACATTCTTCTCTCCAATGAAAACAGCCTCATGTTCCTCAGCCCTTCCTCCATACCAGGCAACATCCTAGTAAATCTCCTCTGCACGCTTTCCAAAGCTTCCACATCCTTCTTATAATGCAGTGACCAGAACTGTACACAATACTCCAAGCACGGCCACACCAGAGTTTTTGTACAGCTGTTATATAACGCCATGGTTCCGGAATTCGATCCCTCTTTTAATAAAAGCTAAAACACTGTATGCCTTTTAACAACACTGTCAACCTAAGTGGAAACTTTCAAGCAACTGTGTACCTGGACACCGAGATCTCTCTACTCATCTACATGACCAAGGATCTTACCATTAGTCCATTACTTTGCATTCCGTTTATTCGAAGCAAGGCAATGTACCTCACACTTGTTCACATTAAACTCCATTTGCCACCTCTCTGCCCAATTCTGCAGCTTATCTATGTCTCTCTGTAAACTAAAACATTCTTCGTAACTATCCACAACTCCACTGACCTTAGTGTCATCTGCAAATTGACTAACTCAACTTTCTACGCCCTCATCCAGGTCTTTAATTAAACTGGCGAACAGCAGTAGATCCAACACCGACCCTTGCGGTACGCTACTAGTAACTGGACTCCAGGGTGAACATTTCCCATCAACCACCACCCTCTGTCTTCTTTTACCAAGCCAATTACTGATCCAAACTGGTAAAACTCCCACAATCACATTCCTCCACATTTTGTACAATAGCCTACTGTGGAGAACCTTATCGAACGACTTGATGAAATCCATATACAGAGCTGAAAATGTGTTGCTGGAAAAGCGCAGCAGGTCAGGCAGCATCCAATGACCAGGAAATTCGACGTTTCGGGCATGAGCCCTTCATCAGGAATGAAGAAAGTGTGTCCAGCAGGCTAAGATAAAAGGTAGGGAGGAGGGACTTGGGGGAGGGGCGATGGAGATGTGATAGGTGGAAGGAGGTCAAGGTGAGGGTGATAGGCCGGAGTGGGGTGGGGACGGAGAGGTCAGGAAGAAGATTGCAGGTTAGGAGGGCGGTGCTGAGTTCGCGGGAATCGACTGAGACAAGGTGGGGGGAGGGGAAATGAGGAAACTGGAGAAATCTGAGTTCATCCCTTGTGGTTGGAGGGTTTCCAGGCGGAATATGAGGCCCTCATTCTCCAAGCGTCGTGTTGTTATGTTCTGGAGATAGAGGAGTCCAAGGACCTGCATGTCCTTGGTGGAGTGGGAGGGGGAGTTAAATTGTTGAGCCACCCAACCACCCCGTGGCTCACACCCGGCCCAACCAACCCAACCACCCCGCCCACGATATTGGTACCCCTCTGGTTCAGATGACGACCATCCTGCTTGTAGAGGTCCCACTTACCATAGAAAGACCCACAATTATCTAAGAATCCAAAACCCTCCCTCCAACACCATTCCTGTAGCCATGTGTTCAATTCCTCTCTCTCCTCTTCCCGCCTCACTAGCACGTGGCATGGGCAACAAACCAGAGATAACAACTCTGTTCGTCCTAGCACTAAGTTTCCATCCTAGCTCCCTGAATTTCTGCCTTAAATACCCATCTCGCTTCCTATCTATGTCTTGGTGCCTATGTGGCCCACGACTTGGGGCTGCTCCTACTCCATTTTTTGGATCCCAAAAACACGATCAGAGACATCACGAACCCTGGCACCTGAGAATCAACCGTAAGTCTCTCTCGTCCCCACAGAACCTCCTGTCTGTCCCCCTAACTATGGAATCCCCAATGACTACTGCTCCGCTCTGCTTCCCCCTTCCCTTCTGAGCAGCAGGGACAGACTCTGTGACAGAGCCCTGTGCTCCACTGCATTCCCCTGGTATGTCGTTCCCACGCCCCAACAATATCCAAAATGGTATACTTATTGTTGGGGTGAAAAACCACAGGGGATTCCTGCACTGATTTCCCTTTCTATCCCCTGACTGTAACGCATTTGCCTTTTTCTTGTACCTGAGGAGTGACTACCTCCCTGTAACTCCTCTCAATAACTCCATCTGCCTCCCAAATGATCCAAAGCTCATGCACCTTCAGCTCCAGTTCCCGAAAGCGGTTTTTGAGGAGCTGGAGTTGGGTGCACCTCCCGCAGATGTAGTCAGCAGCGACAGTAGTGGTGACCCTTACTTCCCACATTCTGCAGGAGGAACATTCAACTGTCCTCAGCTCCATTCCTACTATTCTCAACTCCCAAAGAGACTTTTGAAAAATAAGGAATAAAAAATAAACTCGCTACTTTACCAATCTGGTGCACAGAAGTTTTGTTTTGGTTAGAGGAGGAGATGGGTGGGAGACACTACCCGAGTAGAATTTCGGGTAACGCAACCACACAAATATATGACTTCCCAGAAGTCGTTCGCTCCTCCCTTGCACCTCTCAGCAAACGGAGGCCCGACTCTCGAGGAAAGTCCCTTTAAAGTCTTTATATAGGTCTCGGCATGTCAAGGAACGGGCAAATATTGCTCTTTGGAACATATTAGGAAAATGTCCCTCTGTTTGAGCACAATGACGAGCTGACTGGAAAAACAGTGTATTATTTCAATGAATTTAGTTCGATGAATTATTTCCTTATTAGTGAGCCTTCGAGGAAGGGGAAGAGCTATTCTTTGTTTTCCTTTTCTGGACCCCGCATGTTGTTAAACAAGTTCAACTGGAGCCCCTCTCAGCCTTCTTTGCTTAGAAGTAAAATCAAGCAAATCCAGCCTCTCTTCAGTTTTTAGTACACTCTTGTCTTTTTTGCTTCTGAAATGTATCAGTGTTAAATTTCATTAGCGATTGATCTGTCCACCTGAACAACCGGTTTATGTCATCCTGTACCCTCACACGTTCCGCCTAATTGTGAACAACCAGCTCATCTTTCTGTCATCCAAAAAATTATTTATCATTCCCTCCAAACTCCATCTCTCCCATTCTCATCATCGTCATTTATGAATTTCACAACGAAGCGTTGATTTTCTCCTGTTCTTCAGATGTTATTTACAGGGAAAGCATTGAGAATTCCATTCACTTGTTTTTCTTATTTTGGTGAATTTACAGTGTGATGCAGTTGAGTTATTTTTTACGAGGGAGCCACAAAATTTGTTTTGGACATGGAGCTGAATTCTCCTTCTTTACTATGCGTCTCTGTTAGTTTATTAATTAAGCTTGTACGCAATTAGTATTGAATCAGGTTTTGGTGGGTTTCACAGCAACATTTGTGTTCTACGTGGTCCTGGATAATTTTCATTGTGTCATTCCCTGCAATAGGCAGAGCTGAAGAAAATTTCCGTCTACAACAGGCACAAATTCATAATTTTGTTTGTAAGAGCTGGAGTGATGCGATTCAAACAAATTCTACACATAGACTCACAACAGGAGTTCAAATCATATCGGCAAGTTCACCTTGAGTTAGAAACACTTTATTAAAACAGACGCCCAATTTTCTTCATATTGTAAAAATAGTTTCAAAAAAATGTTCTTAGAGCAGCATGGATCTTACAGCTGCTCCTGGGATTGCAGGCAGTTAAATATTTACTGTAGTTAAATAGTTTTGCAGTTGATATTATATTTCATTAATTTAACATTATTTTTTCTATTTTGTTTTATTTACGTTCAAAACCAATCACAAATGCAAAACAAACTCACGGTTTTCTTTCAAACGAATATTTTTAAAAATGACTTCTTAAGGCAGGTTTACAAAAGAAAGGAAACAGTCAATTTATGTTTGAAATGGTTTTTTTATTACACGGTGAACGCTTTCTTTGTTTTGTAAAATTAATCAGTTTCTTTTTTAAAAAAAATAAGGAGTTATACCTTCCTTCCGAAAACTCCTACACATTTTCAGCTCCGGGGAAATGTGGAGCTCCGGGGAGACTACTTTCTTCTCGGAGTTTATTGAAGTGGAATATTTTTATTCATTTAATTAGCTAAATGGTTGATTTTGTATACATTTTCTATGTATGATAAGCATATGCATATTTTTTTTCAATTTTAACATTATTGTCTGTAGGTAATGAAAGTTAGCATAACGTGTCATAAAAAGTCCTGTATTCGGATAATATTACTAAGGTCACATATAAGAGACAGAGAGGATGGCTGGAAGATTTAGAAAAAAATGTTATCCAGCAAATCAGTCATATAGATGTGTGGCTGTCAGGAAAGATAAGAAAGTAGTTCAAATGTCTCCAGTGGCTATTCCCCTATCAAAATGATTTTCAGCATTTAGAACAGCAGAAGGGCGTTGTCTTTCTGAGGAAAATGGAAGAGCAATCAATTATTGGACAGTTGGAATTATTCTTATGTTTAGCAGCGTTTGAGAAGATTTTGTAGAATTGTTGCATCAGTGGACGTTTCTATCTGGGGCATCAACAGGAGAATCTGGGGCAGTGACTATTAATTGAGGAGGGTTTGTTGCTTTCCCTGTGCCAGGATTAAGAATGTTTCGAAACATTTCAAGCACGTTGCTAAAGGTGAGATTGAGCAGCCAAACATTATTGTAGATACTGGCAGGCACGAGTGTTTTTAGGGAAAGATTAAAGCAGTCCAGAGTGAACTTAAGAGGTGAGGTAGAATATTTAAACAAAACCTTAAAGCAATACTTCCTGATTTACTCCCAATGCCAAACCCAGCTGGGAAGGAACAAAGGGTTAAAGGAGAAAAATCAACAGCTGAAGAGCTACTGTGTTGTTGAGGGATTTAGCTTTTTTGGGAAATTGGAATCTATTTTAAAATAGAAATGACATGTTCAGAATGGATTGGTCTAACCTAAACTGTAAAGCAACGAACATCTTAGCAGGGAGATTTGCTCATTCTATGTCGCGAGACATTATATTGATAAAGATGGCAAGGGAGATATTCCAAGTAGCTGTACAAATGGTAGGATGGATAGAGAAGTTTATGAATATGAGAAGAGCACGTCAATTAGAAAAGGAAAACGAGAGAGTCAAGAGTATATTGTAATTCTGAAGCACAAAATTGCATTTATTTCAATGTAAGGAAGGGTTGGATGGTGAAGAATTTGTCAAATATGTTCACGAAAACATACTTCATCAATATGTGGATGATTCTAACAGAGAAGGAGCAAAACCATGCCTTCTTTTGTGCAAGAGGCAGGGCAAGTGACTGAAGTAAACGAGGGAATATTTTGGGTATTACAATCATCACTCTATTAGTTTCATAATGGTTATGGAAAAGAATAAGGCTTTCATTTTATTTCATTTAATTGGAGTACCATAAATGTTAATGACATGGGACAAGGACACAGCAAGTTTGATTGGAGTAGGCTGTTGGCAGGTAAAACAATGTCTGACAAGTGGGAGGCGGTCAAAAGTCTGACGACTGGAGTTGAGAGGTGTTGTGTTCCAGTTAAAGTGAAGGGTTATGCTTGTAACATTAAGGAACAATGGTCAAGTACAGTTATTGAACTTTTATTCCAGAATCAAAGGAAACCATACTTTATATATGGACAACTTTATTCAATTTAATCTCTTAGTCAATATAAAGAGTGTATGGCATTATTTCGAGAGAAATCAGGAAAGCAAGAATGCGATATGAGATAGTATGGGCAGATAAGGTTAAGGATAATCCAAAGATATTGTGCAACAACATTAACAGCAAAAGGGTAACCGTAGAGACGGTTAGGACTCTCAAAGATCATGAATGATATCGATGTTTTGAACCCAGGAGATGGGGATTAAAATCATCCCTTTCCTAGTGCATCAGACAACAGCAAACACAAAATATTGCCTGACCCTCACATTCATCCAGCTTGACCTCTATCTGTTATTTGTCAGTCTATTGACCCGTTTCATCAAGATCATTTTGTATTCTTAGGAAGCTTTCTTCACTGTCCCCTCTGGCACCAGTTTTGGTGTCATCCACAAACTTACGAACCATGCCTTCGATATTCTCACGCAAATCATTTACATAAATGACCATGAAAACCTAGAACCAACCTCTGTGGAACACTGCTTGGCACAAGCATCCAGTTCAAAAGGCAACTGCCCACCATTACTCTCTGTCTCCTGCCATTGCAGCAATTGAAAGTGCTGGAGAGAAACCCAGCAGTTCAGGCAGTATCGTAGCAGAAAAAATGGAATTAACTCTTTTTGAGTCCAACATAACTTGTTCAGAAGAGATTCAGCTAAGACTTAATACATTAACGCTGTGTCTCTGCCCAGATCCTGCGTCATTTGTTGCATTTCTCCATCATTTTGCATTTGTATTTCAGATTTCCACTATCTCTAATATTTTGCTTTTTCGTGATTGGTGTGGATGTTGACCCCGGTTATATTTGGGCAATATGCTACATTCCTGTACCCATCACTTGTGCCAGTGACGCATGTATTACACTGGAGTCTGTTTCTTCTTTAAGCTCTGAAAATAAATGCAGATCTCAACAAAGTGATTTTGATGCAAAGGACCTTTTAGAGACACCCACGGTTGATGGACAAATAGGAATAAAATATTAATTATGACATTGCCTGCGCGTTTTAAGTCTAATCTTGTCTCCTCAGTCTCTGAACATTTTCACTACATTTTTCTGAATAATTTCTGCAAAGATGGTTTCCATGCAGCCCATCATCTCTGTACCAGCTCAGTATGAGCTGGATCCTCATTGTTCCTCTGCTGTGGCCCACAGTAACCCAACACATTTTGTTATCTGTGTCTGTTTTTATTTCTGAATATCCCGTGCAGATATAAACAATCTTAACAACCTGTATAACCTGTGTTTAAACAGTCTGTATATATGATATAATTCTGCACAACACATGTATAATTGTCCTGTTCTATTCACACTGTTGTTCAGAACTCCATGTAACAACATTCATCTGTTATCTTGCTCTGCAGTAGATTTCAGTCCATTTGTCAGAAACAGTGATGGCTGAATACTCGTGACTGGGAGATATTACTGTACTCCCCTCAGGTCTCCTCAGTCACTGGCGGAAGCCCTTTCTGTCTCAGAGCCATTCTCATATTCATTCTGTCACTGCCTCATTACTACATGACTGTTAATTATCAAGGTTATTGTACCTTGTTATGGACCAGGGCCAACCCCTCAAAACATTCTAAAACACGTTTCCCAGACCAAAATGTTGCCATTTGTTGAAGGTAAGTGTACAGCAGATATTTCCAGAGTGAGTTAACTGGTCCGACTGCCGACTTTTAAATAAACAGAATTTATTTACAAAAATAAGGTATGAAATACAACAAACTGAAAATATTGTACCTAAATAATTCATCCTATCCGAAACTGATAGGCAATCTACAATTATTGATGCTGATCCAAATTACTTACAACAATGAAAATAATCAAACCCCTGAGCACAAAGAGTAAGCATTACAAAAAAAAAGTTTACATGTTATGAAGTCAGTGGGCTGAAGGAGGGGGAGTGCGTCCAGTTTCAACAGCGAACCTGACTCAACTAACCTCGAACTGAACTAAACTTTGCAGTTGGAGAGCTCGCCGCATCAATGATTAAAACAGTTGTGTTTTTTTAAAGGCTTGAAAACCTTTCTTCCAGAGGCATTATCTGTTCGGTTCAAAAAATAAAGAACCCCAAAGACTCATTCAAAATTGAGACATTGTGGAACATTGGGTCATTTAGAGCTCTCTGAAAGCATTCAAAGATAACATAACCATGTAAAGAGACCGCCTATGTGACAACTCACCCAATATAAAACTGAATCTTCAATATCCAAAGATGAATTCAGTTTTCAAAGCCTCCAAAAATAGTAGTTCGTACTCTACAATGCACACGTACATTCATTTACTCTAAACATGCAAACATGCACAACTACATCCAGATTCAGTGTGTGGTGCTTCCATCACCGAGTGCCTCCATTTGTCACTCAATTCTCAACAATTCATTGGCAATCATGTTTTCAAGACCTGCCACCTGCACTTTTTCCAAATTGAATGGCTGTCCCAACAAGCTCCAGCTACATAGTCTCGCATTTTTGTCCTAAAATTTCTCCAAAAGACTTCATTGAGTTATGATCAGCGTAAATGGTTGTCTCTGATATGTTGCTTGTAATAGAAACAGTAAAATGTTGTCGTACCAACACAAAGCTCACTGTCTCATTCTCAACTGTTGATTATTTCTACTAATGAACATTCAACTTTTTGGAGGAATACCCAGGAGGTCTCTCTGTTTTCTCGTATACTTCCTGCAAGTCCCCAACACCGATATTCACATCATTTGCATTTAAATCCACCTTGAATGTTTTTGCATAATCAGGTGTGTCTGATCATATTTCAAATGCCGTCAAATGCCTTCTGACACTCCTCTGTCCACTGACACTTCTTGCCTTTATTTAAAAATTCAGTGAGTGGAGCAGTCACACTGCGAAAATAAGGCACAGACATTCGATAAAATCCACTTAGTCCCAGGAATTGCTCCTTTTGTCATCAGTATAGGAAATTCCCCAATTACCTTCACTTTTCAAGCTCATGGCATCGTTTATCAATGTCCAATAGCATGGTCAAGGAAGGTGACTTTTGCTTTGGCAAATTCACGTTTAGCTAGGTTTACCATCAAGCCTGCCTTCTGAAGTCGATCAAACAAATCTGATAGATGCTGTCGTGTTCCTTCCATGAATCACTAAATATCACAAGGTCATCAATGTACACCACAGGTTGGATAATCTGGCAACTTGTTGGTTAGTACATGAAATGTAGCTGGCACATTTTTCATACCAAATATAAGTTGTTTGTCCCACATTTTCAATGCAGTCTTCCAACCATAGAATTGGGTATACTTCAATCTTTTTGACTGCATTGACGTTACAATAGTCCACACATAATCGTTGGCTACCATTTGGCTTTGGCAGCATGACTATGGGTGATTTCAAGTCACAATAATTCACGTTGATTATGTCGTCTTGGGGCATGCGATCAATCTCCTTCTGAACCTGTGTCAACTTTAGAGGCTTATGCCCTAAAGGATATTGTTTAATCGCAACAACATATCCTCTAGCTGCATTATGCACAATTAGGTAAGTGTGTCCAAGTTATTATCTGCATATCTCCACATGTGATAATAATAAGTTTCTGATCATTTCAATTTTCTCATGAATGATAATCAATAAATTATCCCAATTTTAGACAAGTAGCTTATTGTCCCCTTTAATTTGAGGAATTTCCAAGTCAGAATCCTCTGAACTTGGTTCTTCCTTCTATGCCATAATCATTCACACCTTCTCCTCTGGCTTTCCTTCCCTATCAAAGTACATTTTGAGCATTTTCACATGACATGCACTGTGAGATTTCTTACTTTCTGGAGTCCCTATCAAGTACGTATCCTCACTCAATACCTGTTGTGTTTGATAAGGTCCACAAATCTGGCTTTTCAAGATTCACCTATAACTGGAAGTAAAAGTAATACCTTACCACCAATAGCACAATTGCAATTTTTTGAGTTCTTGTCCGCTTCCTGTTTTATTGAATGCTGCAATACTTTTAACTTTTAGCCAACTCCCCAGCACTATTAATCGTCCCCTAAAATTTGAGACCTAGTTCTAATGTGTGGCCTTTGAATTCTGATTTACTATTTTCTCCTTAATCGATATTAATGGTCCTCTCACTTAATGCTCATAAAATAATTCAAATGGACTGAATTTGCTCTGTTAATTTGGTGCATCTCTGATTACAAAAAGTGCAAATGGAATTCCCTTATCCCAATGATCTGAATAATCCTGATCATGAGCCCTCAACATGGTCTTTCATGTTTAATGTCACCTTTCTCGTGTTCCCTGCAATTTTGGAGGACATGCAGTCGATTTGTATTGCTTTATTCCTAAGACGTCATAGTGAACAAATTAGATGTAAAGTTTGAACCTTGACCGCACTCTATCTCAATTGATAGTCCGTGTCTTTTTTTTAAAAAAGAGCAATTCCTTTGCAATTCCTTTTGTTGTGATACTGCACCTTGGGACAGCCTGTGAAAATCTAGTCAATGCATCCAGTATTGTTAACAAATACTGGTGCCCAACGTTTTGTTTGATTTCGGGGTCGTAGCCAATCAATTAAGAGTCTTGTAAAAGGTTCTTCAAATGCAGGAATAGTTAAGAAAGGCGGAAGTTTTATTATCACTTGTGTTTTTTTTTCCAATTCTCTGCCATGTGTGACACGACTGGCAAAATTTAACTACATCATGTTGCAATCCAGGCCAGTAAAAATGTGTTTCAGCCTGTGTTTTCCTCACTCCTAAATGACTTCTATGTGGTAGCTCATGCACCATTCACATTACCTCTTTTCTGTACCCCATTGGCAATACGATTTGATGATCTTCTGCCCAATTATCATCTCCTTGAGTATGTGATAGTCTCGGTTTCCTCATTTGGACATCATTTTTAGTGTAATAACATTCAGGGATACATTCAAAATTCCTAACGTATATGCTTTTTGATAAAACTGCTTTACCCTTTTTTCTGTCTGCTGTAACACAATTAGTTTAAATGAGCTAAAATGTTTGCATGATGCCCTGTTTGCTCAATAGTGTTTTCACAACTATCTGATGGAACAAAGTCTCTGTAAATGCCACTTCAGCTTCCTTACCTTTATATTTTTGACACCTCCTGTTTCAATTGGTGATATTTGGGTTTCCTTACCCACATTCAGGAAACTTCCAGGATAAGACTCCTGCATTGCTTCAGTTGTCTCCGTCTCCACTGGCTTTTCAACCAGAGTAGGCAGCACTCCTACCGGTGAATCAGCTGTATTTTTTGCAAGGATAGATTGTATTCCTGGAGCTGAGAGTTTGCCCAATACTCATACCACAATTTCTCCACACTTTTCTGGGCACTCTGTCCACACTTTACATCATTATGCTTTTTGTCTCAAGGTGAATTCCCTTTAGTAGTAGTCTTTCTGGAAATAGTCCTTCTGGAGTATATATCTCCTGATCTTTCAGCATCACGGACTAAGAGGATCATGTATCCCTTAATATTGCATCCTCTTTACATGCCCTATGTCAGTAAACTTTCCCTTTGCAGGTATATTTCCAAGCAGATCTGCCACTACATCCTTAACAAACCTCTGATCAGCTTAGACACTCTTATGCAGCTTTCTAGCATCCACTGTGTTTTCTGTTACCACTCCAACAAAACTTCCAAGCTTATCCAGTTTTCCTGCATCTATAATTTTGTTCCCTGAACCCACTAACACAGTATTTTCATGTGACATAATTTATTGCAATGAAAACACCGGAGCTTTTTAACTTCTTTGTTTCCTTCAAGTGTTTCCTTTTTAGCCTGTGCAAAGTTATCCTTATGATCTTCATTGTGATCTACATTTCCCTCCCAAGTAAAGATTTCTCTTTGCCCCAGTTTCTACCCCGCATGAACTGAAATTGATTCTAGAAGTCAAACCACGTTTTATGGACCAATTAATAATCATCAGCCACTTCAGCCGCCAGTCTTGCCGTTTTAACTCTGTACTCTTCCCAATGTGTATGCACTATGTCAGGCAGTGAATCTTTGAACTCCTCCAAACTAATTGTATCCCTCAGAGCATCGTAGGTTTACTGTAATTTTAAAGCTCTTTTCCAGCTATCAAAATTACTTTGCTTGATCTTTTCAAACCCAATATAGGTTTGACCAGTATCCCTCCTTATATTCCTGAAGCGTTTCAAGAATATAAGGAGGGATCCTGGTCAAACCTATATTGAGTTTCAAAGGATCAAACAAAGTAATTTTGATAGCTGGGGAAGAGCTTTAAAAATACACTAAACCTACGATGCTCTGAGAGATACAATTACTTTGGAGGAGTTCAAAGATTCACTGCCTGACATAGTGCAAACACATTTGGAAGAGCAGAGAGTTAAAATGGCAAGGCTGGAAGCTGAAGTGGCTGATGATTATGAATTGGTCCATAAAACATGGTTTGTCTATCTCTAAAGCACAAACCCTCTCTATTTTTCTTTCTCTCCTGCTAAACACATTCATTGTTTTTCCTTTCCTCTGCTAAACCTATTCATTCTTTTTCTTTCTCTTCTGATTTTAGCCGTACCTCAAACTGCGTCATTTGCAATTGAAGTTTGCTCATCTCTATAGATCCTGATGGACTTTCCAGCAAATTGGAATCATCTCATTTTTCCTCACGTTAGGAGGTAGCTCCAACGCAAGCTTGTCCACTAATTCCCGCAGCTTGGACTTGTGTGCATTCTTTTAAAAACCCCAAGGTCACTTCTTCCACCTCCAAAACATTCTTGTTTCCTGCAAGAGTCATTGCTGTCTGAATCTCTGTTTCCCCACCAAATCAGCAGACAAAATGGGAGACATTAATACTTGCCACTCGCTGTCTAAATCCCCCAAATGGCGCCCATTCTGTTGTGGAACAGGCCAGACCCCACAGAACATTTTAAGCAGCTAGCCAAGACCGTAACTTTGTTATTTCTTAAAAGTTAGAGTAGGGTGGATCTTCCTAGAGTGAATTAGCTGGTCAGACTGTCGAGATTTTAACAAATAACATTTATTTTCCAAATTACTGAATAAGACACAAGAAACCTAAAATTGAATACCTGAATAACTAATCCTATATAAACACGACAGGCTAGCCATACTTAAGGATCCTGTTCCAAAATACTTGCAACAATCCCAATGAGCAAACCCCTTAGCACCAAGAGTAAAATTGACACAAAGGCTGACAGGTTATAAGGTCAGAAGGACAGAAGGAGGAGGAGGGCGTCCAGTTCGAACAGTGACCCTGACTTAACTAACCCCAGAACTAATCAGACCTGTCCAGTCAGAGAGTTGGCCACGTCCTCTTGATTGTCCAAGTTTCTTATTAAATACTAAAAAAGCCTTCTGGCTGATGCATTACCTGTTAGATATAAACAAAACGATACCAAAGAAACTGTCAAAGTTCAGACATGTTTGAATCTTGGTTCATTTAGACTTCCTGTAAAAAAATAAGGACAACATAACCTTGTAAATGGACCGATTTTGTAACAACATGTCACATATGGCTTTGCACTGAATTCAGTAAATGTAAGTCTCACTGCTTTGAAGCCAATAAAGTGTTTTCAAGTGTTTGTGAGTTTACATATAACAAAGTTGAATCGTGTTATGCGTTGAAGGTTCAATATTGTTTTATTAGAGCTACGAGAGGAAAATCCAGACAGATCCACACTGTGTATGGTCAGGAAAAATTTGCCCAGTGAGAATCTATTGGCTGGCGTCTGGTCTAGTTGAGGAGAGATCAGCACTTTAACTACATCTAGATCGCGTATTTTGTGGGTGGCTGTGTTGGGGGTGGGGGTGGTGGGGTGTTCAGGTGGTTACAGCATTGCAAACGGACAACACAGCAGAATCATGTAGCCTATGATAAGGAAACATCCATCATTCTCCCTCAAAACTAACTTCACAAGAGCAATTGGTGATGGGAGATGTGACCAATAGTCAGCGATGTCAACATTCAATCAAGTCCAGTTGTTATTTGTACCATACTGAAAGGGGTTAACTGGATCTGTTTGTTCAGTGACTGTGATTGATGTCAGTCTCCATGGATCCTAATGATGTCGCTGGATGTTTTCTCTCTTCTATTAGAAAGGGGCTTCTTGCAATGACTTATCCCATTGTAGCAGCAGATGCATTAACTGCAACACTTACAAGAATCAGCAGTTGCAGAGACCGGGAGAGGAGAGGTCAGAATCTGAGAGTAGACTGGAATATTCTAACAATGGATCAGAACCTAAGAACAGTAGACTGGAATGTTTCAACAATGGATCAGAATTTGAGAACCCTAGGATGGAATGCTGTAACAATGGACAGGAGTTTATCCTGGGGTCTTTCCTATGTTTCCTGGAAAATATTATCATTTCGGATATACGGTGTACTGCTGATTATTCAGGCTGGTTACTATCCCATGCTTGCTATTGTTGGTGTTCCTGGTAAGTCTCCCCATCTCTATCTATTTATTAATCCCATAAGCCATTGTGAACTTCAGTGCTATTTCTGTAAACTATATTTGGCAAAGTTGGAAACTACTGTCTTCAGTTTCAATTGCAAATCCATTAATTACCACAAATTTCAAAACCGCCCAACCCCCACCCTCACACACATCTGAGAACAAGGTTGTTCACAATCCGGAAGTATCTATTTACCCTGAATTTATTTATGTCTTCACATTCTCTCCATCAACAAACAGACCCACCATCAGCTCCATGATATCCCCATTCCACAGCTTGACGTTTATTCAGTTGCTAAATACACCATTATATATGCCTTGGAAAATTGCAGACTTCATAGTTCCAGCTCACTTCTAATCACTCTTTCCATTACAATATTTCCATCATGACCTTGTTCTTGTCTCTAAAGTAACTTCATGTCAGGGACACTATGTCAAAATAGTAATGTTGCTGGCCACGTCATTCAGTGGTCCAGGTTACTACACTAAAGACACGGCTTCAAATCCTATCTCAGACGATGAGAGAACTTAAACTCAAATGACAGGAACTGGAAATAAAAGCGAATTTCACTAATATAACCCCACTAGCATTTTGTCAATAAGTTTATATATTTCGATGATGACCTTTGCTAAAAAAAAATCTTACATTATTATCTGGTCTGGATAAGGACGACGTCAGGTCCACAGCAATGTGTTTTGCTCTATACTGCCTTAAGGAATGGCCTCATATTAAAGGGCATTTAGTGAGGTCAACAAACGGTGCCCTTAACAGCGATGCAGACATCCTATATAATGACAACACTAAAGTTTGGGGAAAATAAATGATGCGAGAGATCAGAAGAAATAGGAAGTGCCAGAGAAACTGATCAGATTTGGCAGCCTCGGATCGAGATAAAAATAGAGTTGGCATTTCGAGTCCAATGACCATCCATCAGAACTGTTCACAACTGGGAAATAATGTGATTGATGTTGGTGACAGGGATGTCTGTTGTGAAGTGGAGAAGGAGAGAATTGAACAAATAGAGAAAGAGAGATATAGAGAGAAAGAAGCAAATAGAGGGATTGTTGATGACCAGCTGGAATGGAAATAAAAATCAAGATTAATCTTATTATTTTTTCTCCTGTTGCCATATTAACGAAAATCCTGTCCATGCATGGTATACATCAACGCCACAATTTGAAGTGAGTTATGTCCCTTTGCCTCCCTTTCCTAAGAGTAATCATCTTTTTAAAAATTCAATAATGGGATGTTGGGACAGCATGAAATTGCCTTTCCACATTGTCCTTGAGAAGCTGTTGGTGAGCTGCCTTCCTGACCACTGCAGTCTGTGGGGTTTAAGCATTCAATGCTTAGTTCCGTCCTGATTAATTTCTTTGAGACTTTATAGTGAGTGATATAACTGAGTGGTTGGGCTTGGACATTTAAAACGGCAGCCGAGAGTTAACAACATTGCTATGTGTCTAGAGTCACATGTAAGCCAGATCAGGTGAAGATGATAGATTTTATTTCTTGATGGGCATCAGTGTGCCAGGTAGGTTTTTCTGACAATCGTTTCATTGTTTCTTCATTCATGATATTTTATTGAGCTCAACTTCCAATATTTGCTGTGGTGGGAATTGAATCTGTGCTCTGGGTCATTACCTGGGTGGCTGTATTAATAATCCTGAGATAATACAGCTAGGTCATCGCCTCTTCAGCATCTCCAAACATCTCCAATGGCAATACTGCTGATGCTGTTGGCGTGGCTGTGCTGGAAGTATAGCGTGTTGCAAGGCAAACAAATGATTTGGAAAAACATACCATCCTTCTCATTTTGTATTTGTGAGAAGGTGAGATGATGGGAAGTGCTCTTGGTGAAAAGGAGCTGAATGCCCTTGATCATGAGTCACTGACAGAATTCATACAGAGCAGTAAGTAATCAGCACAGGATATTGTATAATGTCCTTCATTGAACAATGATTCATATATAGCCGTGAAGACACCTCCCTGCGGTTGTAGAGAGATATTGAGACAGCACGTGGGGCACTGTGAGCAGATTTTCTCTCCATAGAAAGGAATGATCTCCTTGCCACAGTGAGATAGTGTAAAGGAGTTTGACCAGACTAATCCCTGCAGTGATGGTACCACGAGGAGAGTGTGAAGGAAATGAGTGCTTAATCTGTTATGCTGCAAAAGACTAAATAGTGATTGCAATAAAACTTGAGCGTTTTGAACCAGTACTCGTTATTCACAAAACAAAACAATGATAGCGTGAAATATGACATGAGTTTTCCTTCAGTACATGTTTTCATATGTGTACAGATACATTGATAGGAAATGTTTAGCAGGATATGGGTCAAGTGCAGGGAAATGAAGTTAGCATGAATGGACATTTTGGTTGGCGTAGACAAATTTGGGCTAAAGGGCCTGACTCCCTGCAGTTGAACTCCATGACTGTCTCCGAGTTTACATTCTCTGTGGAGACGCCATGTTGGTTGCGAGAGCCCTGCAGTTTCTGAATGAACTCTCTCCATCTCAACAACAGTTGAACTGAGATCCTGCACTGAGCAACATGTTGTTCACAAACATGTCAGCAGCTACACTCTGATCGACTTGGCCATTCCCAAAAGTTTCTGATCTCCACACCGAAGACGAGCTTGTCTTCTCGGACATGGCAGATGCCTCCTTGCGACGTGGGACAAGCCATCGGTTGTGCTCCTCTCCATCAGCAAACCACATTAATGTAACACATGCGTAGCTATAGCAATGGAGCCAGGAGGAACAACTTGGACCAGTCTGTCTGTGCAGTTTCTGCTTCATTGGTTTGTCGTGTTGCAGCATCAATGACATCCTCCTATTTCAGTGTAACAGTTTGGAGGGGCTGAATGGTTCTTCCTTTTCGTGTGTCAGCGTCTCGAAGGAGTTGCATGTTCTCCTCCTCATCCTAGGGAAGAGGTTCATTATCGGGTGACTTGTGGTAGCTGCTAGCCAGCGTGTTGTGCTGACTAGACTCCTTATCGTCCTGTGTAATAATAGACAAACAGGAGGCTGGAGAACACAACAAGCCAGGCAGCATCAGGAGGTGGAGAAGTCAACTTTTCCGGTATTACCGCTCTTCAGGATTGGGGGTTGTGGTAGGGAGACCTGCAGATAAAGAGAGAACGAAATGGTCGGGAGGGGGGAGGCAGTGGAAGGGGAATTGAAATGGGTGGTGACTGGCAGCTCACGTCGGTCCCTTTGGGCCGGCTGTGATGGTTGGGAAAATGTGTCCTTAATTTATGTTTCGTCTCCCCAATGTAGAGAAGACCACATCGGAAGCAGTTGATACAGTACACTAGGTTGGAAGGGAGGCAGGTGAATCTCTGCTCACATGGAGGGTATATTTGCGGCGCTGGATGGAGGTGAGGGAGATTGTGTGCCAGCAGGTGATACATCTTTTCCGTCTTTTAGGGCAGTTGTCAGTGGGTATTGGAGGGTTTGGTGAGGAGTGTGGCACGAATCAAAGATTAACGAAGGGAATGGTCCTTGTGGAAGATGTGCTAGGTATTGGGATCCAACCTAGTTTACTGTAACTGGTGGTCCCAATGTGGTCTTCTGTACATCGGTAATCCCAAATGTAAACGAAGGGGATGTTTTGCTAAGCACCTCAGCTGAGCCCATAAGGACTGAGCTGACCTCCCAGTCACTGCCTATTTCAATTCCCCCTCCCACGCCATTTCCAACGTGGCCATCCTTGACTTCCTCCATTGACACAATGAAACTAACCGCAAATTGGAATAACAACACTTCATCCTCTGCCTGGTCAGCCTACAGCCCGGGGAACTCAACATTGAGTTCTCCAATTTCAAATAACCTCCCCTCCAATCCCCTAAAAACATTCCCAGCCCCTCCTCCTCCCTTCCATTCCATTGATCAGCCCTTCTTCCATCTCCCAACCCCATTCACTCCTCCCAAAATACCAACCCATTCATAACATCTACTTTTTTCCCACCTATCCCCTGTACCTGGAGGATTGGGTACAGGGTTGGTGAGACTGTACCTGGAGTATTGTGTACAGTTTTGGTGACCTAATCTGAGAAAGAATATGCTGACCACAGAGGACGTGCAATGGACATTTGCCAGATTCGTCCCTCAGATGGTGAGATTGTCTGATGCAGAAACTCGGCCTGTGTACTCTCGGATTTCAAAGAATGAGAGGTAATCGCAGTGAAATTTAGAAAATTTACGAAGCATATGACAAGGTGGAAATAAACAGGATGTTTCCCTGTCTGTCTACTCTACACTTAAAGCAAATAATAGCAGGAGAAGGAACAGGCCATTTAAAACTGTGATAAGGAGCAAATTCTTCACTTGGGGAGGACTGACTAATACAGGTGCATGGAAATCTGCTGGCAGGCAAGTTTAGGGAGATTCCCCAGGTATTCAGCAAGTGTGTAAAGTGGAACAGAATAACCAGGGAATAGGTAGGAGACATTAGTGACTTGCCAAGTTGCATCTAAATCAACTTTAGTGGTAGGAGACAGAGGGTGGTGGTAGAAAACTGTTTGTGTGACTGGAGGCCGGTGTCCAATGCTGTACGACAGGGAGCAGTGTTGTGTCCCTTATTATTTGTGACTCAGAGGTGCCAGTCATGGACTGGGATGCCTAAAGTTAAAAATCACACAACACCAGGTTTATTCGGAGGCACGAGCTTTCAAAGCGCACAACCACCTAATGAAGAAGCAGCGCTTCGAAAGCTAATGTCTCCGAATAAACCTGTTGGGCTATAACCTGGTGTTGTGTGATCTATAACCACATGATTTGTAATATTCATAAGTGGTGTATCTGTGAATATGGACGAGGGGTAGGGAGAGTGTGATAACTAAGTTTGTGTTTGATACAACGAATGACCGTTTGGTTGGCAGTGAGGAGGAAGGTTTTATGTTACAGGAAGATGCAGATGGAATGGATAGATCAATGACAGATGGAATGTAACCCTGATAAATATGAGATGATGCACTTTGGAAGAAGGAAGCAGACAGGGGTGTACTCAGTGAATGGCAGCACACTAGGGAGCTCAGACGGAGCTTCTCCACGCATCCCTGAATATGACTGGACAGGATAATACACAAGTTGAGAAAGCAAAGGGGAGCTTAAGCATAGCCTTTATTCATCGAGGCACACATTATAAGAGCTATGCAGAACTTTGGTTAGGCCAAGATGGAATACTTTGGGTAGCTCTGGGAACCACATTACAGGAAGGATGTCATTGCACTAGAGGGGGTTGCAGAGGAGATTCACCAGGATGTTCCCTGGGATGGAGCATATCAGCAATGGAGAGAGGCTGGGTAAGCTCGGGTTGTTTACACTGGAGCAGAGAAGGCTGAGGGGGATGTGATTCAGAAGGAAAAGATTATGAGGGATATGGACAGGGTGGTAGACAACAGCTGTTCCTTTTAGTCAGAGGGAGAAGAACAAGGGGGAACAGATTCTTAAAGTAAAGGGTTTGAGATTCAGAGGGGACTTGAGGATCATTTTTCACCCAGAGGGTTTTGAAGTCTGGAATGCACTATCAAAGAGGGACTTGCCAGGGGTAATCTCACATCTGTTCCAAAGTACTTAGATGACCTCTTGAAGTGTCATAATATTCGTGTAGAAAAGTGGGACTAATGTAGACGGTGCTGTATTTCTGATGAGTGCATGGTTGTGCAAGGTCAATCATTGAGAAGCTTATGACAGGAATTGATGGGTTTCGGAACACTCTATAGGGTAATAAGAGGGAACTTGTAACTGTTTCAAAAAGTACGCCAATGGCAAAATTAAGAGAAAACAACGTGCAGCTTCGTTATAGTCTGAAACCAGAGAATGGAGAATGGAGAAGAGGGAAATAGCAGAACAATGCAGCAAATATTTCAGTTATGTCTTCACAGAAGAAAACAAAACAAAAAAACAATCTTCCCAGCAATACAAGGAAAGCTTCATCTGGTGATAGAGAAAAAGGGAGTAGAAAACAATTAGCAAATAAACGTTATGGAGACAGTACTTTAACGGAAAGTAGTGGGACTGAGACAAAGGCAACAGAGATTTATCAAATGGGAATCATATTTGAGAGACTGACTTTCAGCAAAACTACGGAGAAGCAATCAATACAATACAATTGGATTTTCAGAAAGATTTTTGATAAAGCCCCAAGCCTACTATGCAAATTCGAATCCTATGGGACTTGGGCTAGCTAACAGAAGGGCATGGTTTTACAATGCGAGAGCTAACAGGAAACAGTGAGTAGGAATAAATCTTTTTTTTACAGCAGAAGACTCGGGGGTTTAGCAGGATTCAGTGTTTGGGCTCTTACTATTTCAAATACACACCAAACTTTTGGTCGAGGGAATCAAATGCAATATTTCCAAGCCTGCTAATGGCACTAATCGATGTCGGATTATGAGTGGGTGAGGAGGATGTAAAAGGTGACTGAGGCAAGTGGAGTGTATGTGCAAATACGGGGCAATGAAGAGTAATGTGGGTGGGTGTGACGTTGTACCCTTTGATGCGAAAAAGAGACCAGTAGCCTACCAGTTGAAAAGGTTGGAAAATGTTACTCCATAAAGGGACTTATGATTCTTTTTGTTTCATTCTTCACCGACCTCCGCCGTCTATACAGGGCAGTGAGTTCTGAAGCCGGAAGAAATATTGGGAATGGCATCGGGATACTTACCAGTGTACATCGACCCAACAGTTGGGTAACTGTAACATTGAAAAAGATCTGGATCTCCCTGTACACCAGTCACTGAAAGTATTTTTTTGCAGGAACAGAAAACAGTTAGGAAATTAAATGGGGTGTTGGACCTTCATTGCAGGGGGATTTGTGTCCAGGTGTCAGGGTGTTTTACTGCAGCTGTGCAGACCCTTGATGAGACCCCATCTCGAACATTGTGCAGTATTGTGTGCAGTTTTGGTCTCCTTACCTAATAACGGACAATGCTGACACTGCGGGAGAGCAGTCAGGGATGACCAGACTGATCTCTGGGATGACAGGCTTGTTGTGGGAGCAGAGTTTGGGTCGACTGAACCTACATTCCATGTGCTTTAGCAAAAAGAGTGGATATCTTAGTGAAATATATCAAACTCTGACAGGGTGAGACAGATTACAAGTAGTGATGATAATTCTGGAGCCATTTCAGAGACCATTGAAGAGTATATCGCATGTTTGTGTGTCTGGAGTCACTTTTATGCCAGACCCGGAAAGCACGGGAGATTTACTTCCTGAAAGTACATTGGGGATGTAAACTGATGTTTATAATCGACTTTGGCTTCAGGGTAACTATTACTGACACCAGATTTTCTATCTCAATGTTTTATTAATTGTTTTTTTTTAACTTCCACCAGCTGCCAGAGCATTATCATTGCCTATATTAGTAATCCAATGATATTTCCACAATAGCACCATCTCCCCATGGGGACCTATCGGAAACCACACTGAGCAGGTTATTCCTGTGTTGCTTGACAGCTCTTTCAAAAAGAACTCCCACCAATTTGAGCATCGTGAGGGGACTTAGGGCGTGGTAATTGGTCAGATTGTAATTATTCTTCTCTTATGGAAGTGGACATAGTTGAGTATTTTCTGCATTGCCAGAGAGGTATCAGAGTTGGAGCTGGAATGAAACAACTTCCCCAGGAACAAAGCTTGTTGTGCAACACAAGTCTTCAGTCCTATTGCAGGAATGGGTTCAGGGCCCATTGCCTTTGTCGTATCTACTGTGTTCAGCTATTTCTTCATGTCACGTGCAGCGAATCAAATTTGTTGAAGACTGGCATCTGTGATTCTGTGGGCATCATGGCGAGGGTGAGGTAGATCATCCACTCAACACTTCTGGCTGAGGATGATGCAGATACTACATCCGTGTCTTTTACTCTGAGGGTGCAGGGTTTTTCCGTTATTTAGGATGGGGATGTTTGTAGAGCCCTTTCCTGCGTCGTTTGTTTAATCGTCCATCACCATTTATGACTAAATGTGGAATGACTGCAGAGCTTCAATCAGATCTATTGGTCAAGTGCACTAGCTTTAATGGGTTAGCATCAGATTTAGGTTCATGTGGTTCTGACCCTGACACGTTCACCCACACACGTCACTGAGTCATAGATCATGTTGATGGCAATAGCAAACTAAATGATTATCCTGGGAAAAAAAGTTACAGGTTGTGGTTGAATGCAAGTCTGCTTCTCCTGCTGCTGTGGTCTACAGCATGACATGAATACGCAGTTTCCAGCTGCAATATCTGCAATGAACTTCCGCTGTCGGTTCCCCAATTCTCACTGAGACCCATTCACCCATCAGCCCTGTACTCAGTGACCTAACCTGGTTTCTGATGTAGAAATACTTCCATTTTCTAAAATTCTCATTCTGCTGAGGGTCTCTCTCCGGGTCATGCTTTCAATCAGACACATTTCACAAAAGCATTTAACTGATTTTAATTCAACTGTTCATTTCATCTGAATCTTTTTACTTCATTAACGCCATCTTCGGTCTTAAAGTGAATGTGTTTCCCTCTGTTTTCGTCCCTGACCATGATTAAGAGCTCTGTAGAGTCAGTGAAGCCAGCTTTATGTCGTTCCAAAGCGAATGAATTCTATGGATTCCCAATAATCTTCATCACATTGTATGTTTTCTGTTTTGGTTTGATGCTGCCCCTTACTTGCCTTATCATTCATGGTTGCCTTGTCGTTGCATGAGTATGTTTCATCTTCTTTCGGATGAATTTCATTATGTTCCGAATTATCCCCAGATTTTCCTGCCATTGCTGCTCCATGGACTTCCCTGCTCGGCTTCCCTTCCAATTAAACAGAAGAGTCGATGTTTCGGGCATGATCCCTTCTTCAGGAGTCCTAAAGAAGGGCTCATGCCGGAAACATCGACTCTCCTGCTCCTTGGATGCTGCGTGACCTTCTGCACTTTTCCAGCAACACATTTTCAGCTCTGATCTCCTGCATCTGCAGTCCTCACTTTTTCCCTTCCAATTAAATTTTGCCAGCTCCTCCCGAATGTCTTTGGTGTTACATTGCTCAATTATAATCGCATTACATCAAGAAAAGAGCAATAGATATCAACCAAAGTTATAAATATGTGGGTGGATTATTGGCAGATTGAACGTAATCCTCATGAATATGAGGTGATGTACTTTGCAAGAAGGAACCAGGCAGCGGAGTATTCAATGAATGGCAGCACACGAGGAAGCTTAGAGGGTGTTTCTCCACCCATGCCTGAATGGGTCTAGACAGATTAATGCACAAATTGAGAACATATAGGGGAATCATAAACATAACCTTTATTCATCGAGACACAGATTATAAGAGCTATGTGGAACTTAGGTTAGGCCAAGATGGAATGCTGTGTGTTGCTCTGGGAGCCACATTACAGGAAGGATGTGATTGTACTAGAGGGGGTGAAGAGGAGATTCAGCAGGACGTTCCCTGGGATGGAGCGTATCAGTAATGGAGAGAGGTTGGATAAGCTCAGGTTGTTTACTTTGGAGCAGAGAAAGCTGAGGCGGCTGTGATTCAGAAGAATAAGATTGCGTGGGGCTTGGACAGGATGGATAGACAGCAGTTGTTCTTTTTAGGCAAAGGTGAAGAACAAGGGAGCACCCTATAAAGTGAAGGGTTTGAAGTTTCATGAGGATTTTAGGATTGGTTTTCATGCAGAAGATGTTGGGGAATGCACTTCCTGAAAAGGCAGTTGGTACAGCTAACCTAACAACCAATAAAAATACATTGTCGTGCACTTGAAGTGGCATAACATTCATGTCTATGGGGTTCACGTAGGGAAGTGAGACGAATGTAGTCCACGCTGTATTTCTGACGATACAGAGTCTGTGCTCCTATGATTGTATCACTGTGGAAGGTCAATCATTGAGCATCTTAAGATAGGAATTGATGAGTTCCTGAGGAGTGTATTAACAAGTGTTGCAACAGTGAATTTGAAAAAGAGAATGCTGAATGGAGAACAGGGAAAAGACAGAACTATGAAGCTAGTGCTAAAGTTATGTCTTCACAGACGAAAAAGAAACAAAAAAGAAATCTTCCCAACAATACTAGGAAACTTTAGTCTGGTGGGGGAAAAAAAGGAATAGAATGAAATTAGCAACTAAGGAGTTGTAGAGAAAGTAATGGGAATAAAGTAATGGGCAAAGAAAAAGTCAGCAGAAACATATGAAATCGAAATCATATTTCAGAAAGTGACTTGCAAAATTATGGAGAAGCAATCAATACAATACGATTGGGTTTTCAAGAACGTTACTGATAAAGCCCCAAACCTACTATACAAATTCTAATCTTATGGGACTGCGACCCACACGTGGACATGGTTTTCGAATGGGAGAGCTGATAGGAAGCAGGGAGAAGGAATACAACATTTATTGAGTGGAAGCCCTGGGTGATATAGCTGGAATCGGGCTTTGGCTTCCAGATATTTCCAATACACACCATTTTTTTAGTTGAGTGAATCAAATGCAATATTCCCAAGTCTGCTGATGATACTAAATCATTTTGGGTTGTGAGTGGGTGAGAAGGATGTAAAAAAGCTCCAACGTGTTTGAGACAAACAGAGTGACTGGGCCAATATGCGGCAGATGGAGAGCAATGGGGGGAGATGTGACTTTGTGCACTATGATTGGAAAAACAGAACGGCAGTCTACCATTTGAAAAGGGGTTGTTTGAAAAAAATGCTGATCAAAAAGAAACTTACACTGCATTTTTGTTTTCTTCTTTCAGACCTCTGAGCTCCATGCAGGACAGTGAGTTATGAAGCCAGAAGTCAATACTGGGAATGGCATTGGCACACTGACCAGTGTACGTAGACCCACCAAGTGGGGAACTGTAACATTGTAGAGGATCTGGATCTCCCCGTGCACCAGTCAGTGAAAGCAATATTGCAGGAACAGAAAATAGTTAGGAAGATAAATGGGATGTTGATCTTCATTTCAAGCAGATTTGAGGCCAGGAGTAAGTGTGACTTGCTGCTGCTGTACAGGGCCTTAATGAGAACACATCTCGAACATTGTGCAATACTGAGCGCAGTTTTGGTCTCATTACCTAATAAAGGATAAACTTGACTTGAGGGAGAGCAGTGAAGGATAACCCCACTGATCTCTGGGATGACTGTCTTATTGTGGGAGCAGAGTTTGGGACGACTGGGCATGTATTCCATGGGCTTCAGGAAAATAAGTGAAATATATAACACTTTGACAGGGCGAGACAGATTGAAAGCAGGGATGATAATTCCCCTGGCTGGGATGTCTAAAACAAGGGGACACAGTATTAAGTCCAGACAGATCACTCTGCATTGAGATGAGAATAAATGTCTGCACTCAGAGACTGGTGAACCTGGGGAACTCTCTCGCAGATCAGGCTGTGGAAGCCAAGGCAGTGAATATACGTAAGGATTCCAAGACACTATAAAGGGATAGGAGAGGGCAGGAGTGGAGTGAAGATAGAGGATCAGATATCATTACAGATTATTCTCCAACAACGTTACAGCTGTGTTCCTGTACAACGCGGTGTTGTAGAAAATCTTGCAATATTAATAATGCGGCCTGTGGGAAAAGGAGGTGGAGAGGCAAATCCACAGAATATCAGTAAAAGCCAAAAACTAAAGTTAATCTGACACACACACACTAGCACAGTCTAAGTATATCCTCAAAGCATATATTGTAAAGAAATAGCACAATAAATGTAACACTTTCCTACTATAGTCACTGACTACAGCACTGTACCTTTCACCAAGCTCTTCACCAGAAAGCACGAGGGGCAGACTGACCACTTGATGCTGATGGAGAATTCTAATTCTCCCTAAAATTCTCCCCCTGGTTTGAAGTAAAGTTCCTTCTAAATGTAGATTAAGGTTTAAGGCTTGCAGAGCGTATTGAATTCCTGTTTTCGCCGAACACACTGAGGGTGCATTTTGCAGACAGAGGATCCTGAGGCCAGGTTTTGCTGTTCAGCTGGTGTCAGCCAAGAAATCACGGAACAGAGCTTGTGTTTTAAAAAAAGGTGCACAATTCACGAAATGTGTTGCAGCCAATTGTGTTTAATAAACATGTTTTTATCAGAGGACTCTCTGCATATTTAATGGAGGAGCAAATATTGATGGACAGAAAGGATCACAGTAATTCTTATTTTATATGTCCCGATGTTTTCATGTACTAACTGATATAAGCACTGTGTGGGAAAAATGCATTGAGGAGATTTTCTCGATGAGCTAGAATGGAGAAGGCTCAATGTGTCGAATGGCCTGCTCGTTTCCCTGTGCATCTGCAGTAAAGCTGACCACGTGATGCCGATGTGGAATTCCAGTTCTCCCTGAACAAGCTTCCCCTCACAAACTTTCAAACATTAGGAAGGCAGCATCTGTCCAGAGGATAGGACTGTGTTTCGCATTCCCTTTTCCGAAAACAAGCTAGCGCTGGTTGTGTGGTCTGGGTTTATCCTTTAAGACCTCAGAGCCGTTTCAAGCTATTGAGTGCCTTCCTTGACCAATTTAGAGACCATCAAAGAGCTTATCACTTACCTGTGCGTCTGCAGTCTCTGTTAGGCCAGACCAGGAAAGCACGGGAGAAACTTCCTGAAAGTACATTAGGGAAGGAAATAGGTGTTTAAAATCAACATTGGGTTCAAGGTCACTGTTACTGACACCAAATTTTACATCTCAATATTTTACTAATGGCTTTTAACTACCATCAGCTGCTAGAGCATTATCCTGGTCTGGATTAATAATCCAGTGACATTTACACAACTGCACCAACTCCACATGAAGACATATCAGAAACCACACTGAGCAGAGTATATTTGTGCTGCTTGAAAGCTCTGTCAAAAAGAACTCCCACCAATTTGCCTGTCGTGATGAGACTGAGGGGATGTTAAATGCTCAAATTGTAGTTATTCTCCTCTTAGGGGACTGGACATAGTTGAGTAACTTTCCAAATTGCCAGGGAGATGTCAGAGTTTGAGCTGGAATGAAACAGCTTTCCCACGGACACGGCTTGCTGTGCAGCACAAGTCTTCAGTCCTATTGCAGGAATGTGGTCAGGGCCCATGGCCTTTGTGGTAGCTACTGTGTTCAGCTGTTTCTTCATGTCACGAATTGAATTAAGACTGGCATCTGTGATTCTGTGGGAACCATGATAACTCAACATTTCTGGCTGAGGATGGTGCAGAGAATACATACTTGTCTTTTACACCGATGGTCAGGGCTGTTCCATTATTTAGGATGGGAGTATTTGTGGAGTCCTCTCCTCCACTAAGTTGTTTAATGATCCATGGACACTTATGCCTGGATATAGCAGGACTGCAGAGTTTAAATCTGGTCCGTTAGTTTTTCTATAACTTTTTCCTCTTGATCAGTTGTTAGTTCTGCTGGTTAGAATGCAACCAGTCAAGTACCATAGTTTTATTTGATTGTTATCAGGTTTAGGTACACATGGTTCTGACCCTGGCATGTTCACCAACACTCGTCATTGAACCATCGATCGGTTTATGTTAACGGTAGCCTGATGAATTATCTCGGGAAAAAAATATAGATTGTGGTTGAATATAATTCTGCTGTTGCTGTGATCTACAGGACCACATGATAACTCAGTTGAGCTGTAATGCCTGCATTTTCAATTCAAGTTGCTGCCCCCGCAAACCCCCTCCCCCCAGTTGACATCGAGACCCATTCACCCATCAGCCCTGTACTCAGTGAGCTAACCTGATTTCTGATGTGGTAACACGTCCATTTTCGTATTTACATTCTGCTCAGCGTCTCTTCATAGTGTCACGCCTCCAACTTGTTGCATTCCTCAAGTACTTTAACATATTCATCTGAATCTTTTCCATTCCTGTAAGCCATCATCTGAACTTGAAGTGAATGTGTTTCCCTCTGTTTCTCTCCCTGACCCTGATTAAGAGCTTTGTCGTGTCAGTGAAGCCAGCTGTAGGCAATTCCAGAGCCAATGGATGTGTGCACCTGGTGTTATCGGTCAGTCCACAATGTGTGGCCTTCCGTGTTTGACAGGGCGTTTGGGCAGCTTTGAACTTATTCAAAAACAGCCATGGCTGAAGAAACTTAGCCGGTTGGCAGTATCTTCTGGAGTGAAAGCGGAGTTACTCTTTCTGGTCCAGTGACCTTTCTACAAAGCTCACAGATTCTCCAGAAATATTTGCCGTTTTATTTCCAGTATCCACAGTTATTTGTTTAATTGAAAATTTGTTCTGTGCCTCTACATTTCTGGAGAAACTCAGCAACATCTACAGAGACAGAGAAACGGAGTTAGTGTTTCAATTCCAATATGACACTTCTTCAGAATTGAAAAGGATTGGAAAATGGGTTTTTAATCCCTTGAGAGAGGTGGGGTGGGTGGCATGGAAAGAGGGCGGGGCAAAAGATACATAGGTTTTTTTAGCCGTAGTGTACTAGAAGATGATGTAAATGGGTTGAATTTAAGATGTGAATGGGAGAAAGGATTTCTCTCTGTTTTGTGCAAGATAAAGAAGACACAGCCACACAATGTCATGGGTGGATGAGGAGGGAGAATTTTGACCATGTGGAATTATATAGATCTGGCCAGAGATACGTTTTCACTGTAGAGATGATCTCTCCCTTCAGACAAAAGAATTCAGGTGTTTCACTCCTTATTGTCGCTCGTAAGATTTGCATGCTGCCATCATGTTTTAACATGGAGAAAAACAAACCACAGTATGAAGTTTGCGGCTGAGTGTTGTTTACCTGGCATTTTTAATATTGTTTCAAATTTACAGTGCTTCTTTTTTTATATAATGCTTGTTCTTGAAGTTAGAATCAGATGGATTGTAGGAGGTTGAGAGATGATATTAAAGAAGTTAATAAAATCATGGGAGGTATGGCTACTGTGAATAGCCAAGGTCTATTCCACAGGAGAAAGGAGTTCAAACATAGAGGACACAGTTTTAAGGTGAAAGGAGGAAAATTTAAAAGGGACGAAAGGGCAACTTTTTCACACAGAGGGTGGTGTGGGTATGGAATGAGGTACCAGATGAAGAGTGGAGGTTGTGAGTACAACTACATATGGCCAAATATATGAATGGGAAATATTTAGAGGCATATGGGCCAAATGAAAGCAGATGGGAGTAGTTTAGTTTGGAAAACCTGGTCAGCATGGACAGGTTGGATGAAAGGGTCTATTTGTGAGCTATATGACTGTATGAATCCAGAAAGTGAGGAAAAGGGAAGGAAAGATATTATGCAAGTAAACTGGCTCTCTCTCTCTCTATATATATATATATATATATAGAGAGAGAGAGAGAGACAGTTTACGTGTGTGTGTGTGTGTGTGTATATATATATATATATACACACACACATATATATATAAAGAAACAAGCACTCGAGCTTTTCCGAGTATGAATGAAGACGTTCAACATGAGTGTGTGACCTTTGGAGAAATGGCATCAGGAAAGTACGCTTAGATTATTTGGAGGGTGCGACTGGGGAACTGCCGGGAGAAAACAGGCAGATAATTTGCAACAGTATTTTGCAACATGCACCACAGGGGAATGCAGTGTAGGTATTTCAATGATATTAACAAAATGGTAACAGAAGGAAAGTGTTTCTAACAAAAGGAACCGGTTTTTAACAGACAGATAAGATTAAGGGTAGACAGATCAGCAGTAATTCATAGCTGGTTTTAAAAGAAGTGTTCATAGAGTGACTAGCGGCACTGTGTGCAATATTCCATAACTCTCTGGATTACAGGAGTGTTTCAGCGAAACTGGAGAGCCTCCAATGTGGTGCCTATCCTCAAGAAAGAAGTGAGACAGAAAGCAGGAACCATATACCTAACCCTTATTGCTGGGAATCTGCAAGAGTCTATTATTAAGGAAGGAGTGCAGGGCATTTAGAAAAGCTTCACGCAGAGTCAGCATAGTTTGTGAAAGGGAAACTATATTTTGTCTGTAAAATCATGCAAAGCTTTTCTCGAGATCGCTGAGAATGTAACAAGCGGACTTAATAATGTGGAACTGATAGACACAAGGCTTTCCAGAGAGTTTACAAAGTAAAGTTTCTTGCACAAGATAGGAGCTCACAGTATGATGGATACTTTATTAGCATGGAATGATGATTAGTTAAAACTTAGAAATCGGAGTCAGGATTAATTCGATCTTTCTGATAAAGTGTATCTACTGAAGTACCACAAATACGAATACGATGATATCAGTTACTTACAATCTATACTGATAGCCTGACGGCGAGTGCAATATACATCCGAGTTTGTGGATGATACTGAGAACCAAAAGTTAGGCTGTTATTTAATGAAAAGAACTCCCCAAAAAGGAACAATACAAAAGGATTGGAGTGTTCGGTGTAGGAAACACAAGGTCAACATGCTGAAGCAGCAAGAAACTAGGATGGCACATTAGACGGGTTCCTGGGAAGAAACGGTTGAATTAATGAGAACATCTCAAATGGTGAGGCGATTAGTCATGCAGTTGAAATGAATGAGCATGATATTACTGAAAAGTACAAGATAGAGAAGGGACTTGACAAGGGACATAATGCAGAATAAGGGAGATCAATTTCAAACTGAGATACAAAAAAAAGTCTTCTTTCAGAAGGTAATGAATGTCTGGAATTCCCTAACCCAGAGAGTTTTGGAGGCTGGGACACTGAATGTATTTACAGACGGGGTGGATAGGTTTTTGACATGTCAGTGAGTTGAGGGCTATAAGGGTTATCCGTAGAGTAGATCAGCCATGATCTAATTGAATGACAGTGCAGGCTTGACGGGCCTATCCTGTTCGCATTTCTTACATTCTCATGTTATTCCTTTGGAAAGTAACTGTTTGTTTTCCTGGCAGTCGTGTTGTACAATGTTGTATTCATGGAGAGCAGAAGAATTGTTTAAGTTAATCCTGGATAGGGTATGGGGGCAGTATTCACATGAAATCTGTGTTTGCAGTATGACTCCCAACTGGATCAGAAGTTACAGAGTGGGGAAGCCTGGAAACAAGGATTGGGGGTGGGGACACTTCTTGTCCAGCCTGGATTTTCCAAGTACATTTCCGATACTGCACCTAACCACTGGACTGGCCTTGATCTGCCCCTGTGTAGCAGGTCCGAAGGGATGAATGGAACATCAGAACACAGGGCTGAGGAACACGAATGGTCCATTGGGCCCTTTGACACTACTCCACCAGTAAATAAGGTCGTGGCTAATCTCATTGTGGTCCCAGCTGCACTTTTCTCCCAATGCACCATTATCCCTGATTTACCTGTCTATGGAAAATCAGACAAAGCCAGCCAGCCTTGCTCTAACATAAAGATTATAAACCTCTGGGAAGAGAATTCCCACTTGAAAGAAATCCCACGTTGTGAACTTCTCCTCATTCCTGCTCTGACTGAGGTTGCAGGTTGTTCCTGTTTCCTTTTCTAGTCCCACTCCAGGTTGGTGATTTGGCCGATGATAAAGGTCTCAGACTGAGTCAGGTTCAGGTAAAGGAACAAGTCAGGCAGATTTCTTCAGTCAGCAACAAGTAACGAATCGTACTAACAGAGAAGCATGGTGGACATGTGGTTAATACGTCTCCCTCACATCACCAAGTAGCTGGGTTCAACTCCAACCTCACGCAACTCTCTGAGTGAAGTTTGAACATTCTCCCCGTGTCTATGTGGGTTTCCTCACAATGCTCCAGTTTCCTCCCATTGTCCAAAGATATGGAGCTTAGGGTGGATTCGGCATGCGAGATTGCCCATAGTGCCCAGGGATGTGTGGGCTATTCATGGGAAATATAAGATTACATGGATGGGGTAGGGAGACAGGTCTGAGTGGGATGCAGTTCAGTGGTTCGGTGTGGATTCAATGGGCAGAATTTCCTGCATCCACACTGCACACATTCTTTGACAATGACAACAAGTTTGGAGTATACAAACACCCAGTTGGTATCTACCTGATCCATTCTCCTGAAAGTCTAGCATGTTTCAATAAGATCAGCTCTAATTCCAAGGGTAACCTGTTAAAGGCTACATAATATAAGCCCTCACAAAGCCATGCAATCTGATCAGTCTAAAAACAACAATGAATAATAATTATTAAAATTAATAATAACAATCAATAATAATAATAATAATATAAATAATAATAATAATATGACATTTTAAGTGGAGAATAAACTATCCATGGTATGTTTTATTGGATTTTGCATCATGGGTGAAGGGCAGAATAGATTTTGTACCTGTGTCTTTGAACTGTGTTGGCAACAAGCAAGTGTGGCATGGTGGCTCACTGCTGCCTCGTAGTCCCATGGATCTGGGCTTGATTCCAGCTTCTGGTGACTCTTTGTGTGGAGTTTGCACATTCTCCCTGTGTTTGTGTGGTTTCCTCCGGGTGCTCCATTTTCCTCCCACAATCGAAAGATGTACAGTTTAAGTAAATTGGCCATGCAAGTTACCCATAGTGTTATGTGCATTTGTCAGGGGTAAAAATAGGGTAGAGGAATGGGACTAGTTGGGTTACTGTTTGGAGGATCGGTGTGGCCTTGTTGGGCCAAATGGCCTGTTTCCATACTATGGGGAATCTGAAAAAAAATTCTAATCAAACGCTGTCTTTCCAAATGCATGCAAATCTTCGCCCTCAGAATCTTCTCAAGTAACTTACGTACCACAGAATTTAGACGTCCTGGACTTTAGTTCCCAGATTTTTCTTTGCTTCCCTTCCTGAACAATGGCACAACATTTACTACCCTCCAATATTCTGGACCCTAACCTGTAGCTACAAAAGTATCACCCAGGTCCTCGTAGTTCCTTCTGTAGCCTTTCGCAGTATTCTTGGATGCATCTGTTTAGAACCAGGAGATTGACCCACCTTCATACATTCTAATGCATCCAACACGTCTTCTCCTGTGATATTGACTCACCCCAAGATGACATCACGACCTTCCTTGAGCTCCCAAGTCTTCATGTATTTCTCCATGGTAATGACGGAGGAGAAATATTCATTGAGAATCTCGCAAATCTCCCACGGTTCCAGACATGCATGTCCACTTTGGATCTTGAGGGGTCATATTCTCATTTAGTTATTCCTTTCACTTTAATATATTTAAAGAACGTCTTTGGATTCACCCTAATCTTCTCAGCCAAGGCTATTTTGTGCCCCTTTTCGCCCTTCTGATTTCCATCTTCAGTAAACTTCTGCATCCCCTGCACACCACCACGATTTCCTTGATCCCAGCTACATAGATCTGAGCCACGCCTCCATTTTGCTGGTCAAAGCCTCAATATCTCCTGATATCCAGGGTTCCCTATTCCTCCCAACCTTGTCTTTTACCCTCGCAAGAACATGCAGACATTGAATTGTAGACATTTCACTTTTAAAATTCTCCCACTTGCCAGAAGTCCTTTCACCTGCAAGCAAGCTCCTCCAGCCAACCCCTCCAAGTTCCTGTCTAATTCCCTTAAAATTCGCCTTTCCCCAATTTAAAACTTGAACATGTGGACCAGTTTTGTCCTTCTCCATAAGTATTTTAAAATTAATAAGCTATGTTCACTGTTCCGAGAATTCTCCCCCACTGTCACCTCAGTCACCTGTCCTGCCCGAGTTCTTAGAGTAGGTCACGTTTCGTCCTTCAAGAGTTGCATCTTCTACACACTGCTTGAGGAAACTTTTCTGAACACACTTAATAGATAAAACCCATCTAGTCCTTAATTCTATGTCATTCCCTGTCTATGTTAGGAAAATTAAAATCTCCTACTGCGGAAATTCTATTTACCCTGCACGTCTACCCAATCTCTTTACATATTTTTATTCCTCTAATTCCCGGTTTACTATTTGAGGGTCTCTAGACCAACCCAAATACTATCACCAGTCCCTTCTTATTTCTTAGCTCCACCCACAAATCCTCATTAGATGATCTATAAATTATTTTATCTATGATTACTGCTGTGATACTCGCCTCAATTAAAAATGTAACTCCCCGTCCCCTCCATTCACCATATCTGTCCCACAAAAAGCACCTGTACCCTGGTACATTAAGTTGCCAGTCCTGTACCGACCTTAGCCATGTTTCAGTAATGGCTATGATATCACAGTCACACATACCCATTCACATTTTGAGTTCATCGGCCTTACCTGTCAGCCATCTTGCATTGAAACAGTTGCAATTTAATCCAACAGACATTCCTTGCTCCCTGTCGTGTTACAGCCTAACCTGTCTCTTCACTTTACTGTATCTGATTACTGTATCGGTTTCCAGCCTCACACTTAACTTCCTGCTGTGGAGGATCCCACCCCTCCTCTACCCCAGCCAAACTCGAAACCCTCACTTGTAGCACTTGCCTGCCTGATAGGATATTGGTCCCCTTCCAGTTCAGGTACAATCCGCCCTTCCCGAACAGATCATCTCTGCCCCACAAAACGATACTAGTGATCAAAAAATCTAAATCTCTGCCCCCTGCACCAATTCTTTAGCCACGCATTCATCTGCCATATCCTCCTTTTCTCATCCTCACTAGCACGGAATACTGGAAGTAAACCGGATATTACCACTGTCGTGGTCCTGCCTTTAAACATTTTTCTTAGTTGTCTATAATTACTCTGGACCTCATCACTATTTCTACCTGTGTCATTTGTACTGATGTGCACAATGACTTCTGCCTGCCAAACTGTACCATGTGAGCTCTCCTTGATCATCGTACGAACTATATGACACCATCACATTCTCGAAACCAGGTCAGTGCATTATTGCTGTTGTGGTACACAGAATAAATTCATTAACAATAAATGGCCCTACTTGTTTTGAAGATCTGTTAATATGCGCCTGCATAATGTAAAAATAAGCGCTTCATGTCGTCACAATATCTGTGTTAAGATGAATATGTTTTATTCTTAACCAAAGAGAGAAATTACTGAAAAAGCTCAGCCTGTCTTGCCGCATGTATGCAGAGAAATCAGAGTTCAATTTTTCAGTCCAATGACCTATCCTTTCAAACTGATTTATTCTGAAATTATTTCCCCAGTTTTATTCTCCCACACAAGAAGAAATATCCACCCAGTATTCACCAACTGTACTCTTCTCAAAATCTTATATGGTCAATACAATAATCCACATTCTCAGGCTGAACTGTTAGTTCTTCATAACGTAATGCCTTCATCCCTTGAATGAGTAAAGAGAAAAAAATCACTGAAATGTTTCGAAAGCAGTTTTGTTTTGTTTTTTCAGGTTAGGCAATTATAACTACACATAATACTTCAGATGTGATCTCAGTCATGCCCTGTACTGATGCAGAAAAACATCACTAAGATCATACCCAACACCCATTACATGAAACAGAATTATTCCATTTACCTTCCATATCATTTGCTTCATCTTCAGAGTAATTTGATGTGAGTCATGTGCCAGAACACACAAATCCCTCGGTACGATTGAGGTCTGCATTGTCCTTGAATTTAAATCGTTTTCTGCTGTTTGTCTTTTCCTCAAAACAGAAAATTCCCATTTCTCTATATATTTATTTTTTCTGGTGTAGGTTTGCTCGCTCACAACTGTCCTCTGTCTGTCTGCCATTGCTTGATGCTCTGACCTTCCCCATTCTGTGTCCCATTGCAGATGGTCTGTACACCCTCCGTCTGTATCCCACTGCAGACACTCTGCCCTCCCTCTGTCTGTATCCCATTGCAGCACCCTACCCTCCTCCTTTCTGCATCCCATTGCAGACGCTATGCCCTCGCCCTGAGTGTATTCCACTTCAGACGCCCTCCCCTCCCCTGTCTTTATCTCATTGCAGATGCTCTGCACTCCCCTGTCTCTATCCCATTGCAGACGCTCTGCACTACCCTGTCTCTATCCCATTGCAGATGGTCTGCCCTCCCCTGTCTCAATCATTGCAGATGCTCTGCCCTCCCCCTTCTGTGTCCCATTATAGACGCTCTGCCCTCCCCCTGTCTGCATGTCATTGCAGACGCTCTGTCTCTATTTGACATCTTATTTTATGACTCCCCTGGTGCTTGAGCAAACTCATCTCCACCCCTTTCATCCAATAGTAATTTTGATGACATCACACAGATCACTGAAGAATTCCACTGGTTACAGCTTTCCAAACATAAAATGAGCAATGATCTCTAATCTGTATTTCCAGAGGTACCTCAGGTGTCCCTTGACCACTCACCCTATCCATGCCCTTCATCATTTTATAAACTTCTAGAAAGTGCAAATGTGACTCCAGTCAACACGAATGGCTGTGCTTTCACAATTCGCATCTCCTCCCTCTCCATCAAGGCAAGATTCGAAAAAGAGTTTAATCAACTTGTTCAGACATATTATGAAACAGCTCTGTGGGCTTTAAAACTGGAATTTTCGGCCCAACGATAGGGACCTACCATCGTTTAGCATTAGCCGCTAAAGCTACAGCATGATGCTTCTGTGTGTTTGTTCATCAGCCTGTCGTAACATGCTGTGACACACATCCACAGGACATGAATACACACCACCTTCTCCAGTGATAGGGGCACTACCAGACTGTCATGGACTGGAATCGACTCCAGAGTTCCGCCTCAGAAATGTGGGCACCTTCCATTAAACAGGGCTGAAACCATGCCCAGATTTTGGATCATATTTTAGATGTATGGATCTGTTAAATTCTGTTCACATTATCAAATTATGCAGGGAACATTTCTCATTGAAAAAGGTACAAGTTATTCGCCTTAATTCTCGGATGTTGAGTGCATTTGCTGTGCCATTGAGATAAACAATGAAGATCTTTAATTACTTGGCTATCATTTCTGGTTTAAATGACTATTAACAGTAGTCAGCTATTTTAGGGGAAGAAATCTTGCAACACACTGTGTACTATAAAAGTTCTCGAGTAGATATCAATACTGAACAACAGAGATGAGGAAGAAGCACAATTCTGCTCCCAAAACACCGGTCACTATTTCAACTCTCTAACATGTGGCTTCCCTCTACCTAAAAGAATTCATTGATACAAGGCAACTATTTCCTTTCCAGATTTTGCTTACCAACTCCTCCCTCTGCCTGCGCAAGGCAAACCAAGCTCTGGGTCTTTGGGAAACTCAAGGCTGGTGTCTGTAGGCCTTCTGGAGAGGCGATTGTCGTTTTAATCCGAAGGGGAAGTAGGAGGGGTCAGTAATATCATTCACTGAGCTGAGGTGTAGCAGATGTGCTTTAACATGGATACATATGAGGTACTGCATTTTGGTAAAACAAACAAGGGGAGGGCTTCTACAATTAATGCTGGGCTTTGGTAGTTATATAGAAAAGAGGGACCCAGGGGCTCAGGTATAATTCTTTGAAGTTTGTGATGCAGGGTGTTTAAGGTTACTTCATTGCTCAGACCTTTGAGGTTAGAAGTTGGGAAGTCATGCTGAGATTGTACAGGACATTGATAAAGCCGCTTCTGTAGTTCTGTGTGCAGTTCTGTTATAGGAAGGATATCATTAAGCTGGAGCGGGTTCAGAAAATATGTACCAGGATGTTACCAGTAACACCTCATCGTCTGCCTCGCAAGCCAGCGAAATCACGGCATGACCATTGGATTCACTGATTTACAAATCTCCCCCTCGCCAACCCAGATCCCAGATCCAACCCTCGGATGCACATCTGCCCTCTCAAGGAGACGTAATGTCCATCTTCCTTCCCACCATCTGCTCCGCACTCCCCACTGATCTATCACTATCACTTCGTACCTTCGCTCACCTATAACTTATCTTTTCCCCAGCCTCACCCCATCACCGAGTTTCTCTTAGCCTCCTCCTCCCTCTCCTGTCCTGAAGAAAGGTCCTGCCTGAAATGTCGACTCTCTTGCTCCTCGGATGTTGCCTGGCTGACTGTGCCTTTTCCACCGCCATGCTTTACCGACACTGAATTATCAAACATCTGCAGTACCTTTTGTCTCTTGGGTACCATATCGTTGTCTGTTATAACCGCACGTAGTCTTTGGGATATTTTCTTCTCAGGTCATGGACAATAAAAGTTCTCTCAATGTCTTACTGATATTGCAGTGCCTGATCAGTAGATACAGAATGTATCTTTCAATTTATAAATGGAGAAGCATGCTTATATTCTGATAAACCCCTGGCATTCTCCCATATCGAAGGCAGATTGAATGCTGACACATGATTGATCTACGAGACGGAACATTTATTCCCTCAGTCACCCCCCGCATTTCCCATCCAGAATGTGTAAATTTTAATCAGAATTTGGAATTTTAATAAAAAGTATTGAATTAAAATGGGTCATCGAGAGTTATTTGCTCAGTGACTGTGATTGATGTCAGTCTCCGTGCATCCGAAATGTATAACTGGCGGGCTTTCCTCTTCTATTAATTAGGGACTTGGTTGAATGAGTTATCCCCTAGTATCAGCGGGAGCAGCTGGGACAGCAGTTACAGAGATCAGCAGGTGTAGAAAGAGGGGAAGGAGAGTTCAGAGTCTGAGAACATTAGATTGGAATGTTCCAACAATGGATCAGAATCTGAGAACATTAGACTGGAATGTTCCGACAATGGATCAGAATCTGAGACCATTAGACTGGAATGTTCCGACAATGGATCAGAATCTGAGAACATTTGACTGGAATGTTCCGACAATGGATCAGAATCTGAGAACATTAGATTGGAATGTTCCGACAATGGAACAGAATCTGAGACCATTAGACTGGAATGTTCCGACAATGGATCAGAATCTGAGAACATTTGACTGGAATGTTCCGACAATGGATCAGAATCTGAGAACATTAGACTAGAATGCTCCAACAATGGACAGTAGTATATCTGTTTGTTTATTTTACTGGCTTTCTCAACCTTGGATGTCATTAGTTTTGCGGATCTACGATGTATCAATGGTTATTCAAGCGGGTTACTATCGCATCAACACTATAGTTGGTGTTCCTGGTACGTCATTCTATCTGTTCATTAAGCCAGGTTGGACTGAATTGCTGTTCATATTGTTTAAAATTCAGCAAGATAGATGTCAAGATTTTCAATTCCAATGAAATATTCCATTCCTCACAAATTATATCGAACAATTATTCAAGACAAAATACTCACCAATGTGTGAGAAGAACCAGACTGGTCTCAAACTCCATAATCCATCTAGCCCTGCACAGATCTACATTTCTATATCCTCCACACTCACGAATCCTGTCCAATACCACCATCATGATATCCCCGTCTCCTCCTGAGCCTCAGTGCATCTTCTGAATAAACCATCAATTGTGTCTTTGTTAAATCTGGATACAATTTATCAAGTCACTTCTAACCACATGTCAATTACAGAATAATTGTTCTTGAGTATGTTGAACTTGTTCACTGCACAGATTCTGTCAGACTGGCAGACACTGCATGCTACTTATGTTATTGACACATAGTTTAGAGGCACAGAATAATAATCTGTTGGTATCTCTTGAAGGAAATTGATGTAATTGAACTGAAACTATCATCATTTGTGAGAAAAGCCCCACCTGCTTGCTTCATGTCCTTCAGAGAAGTCAATGCATTTTCCTTCCCCAGTCACGTCTGGACAAACACACAGCAACGTGTTTTACTTGTTACTGACCGTGGAGCAGCTGAACCAGTCACTCAGTTCAATATCAGCATAACATGCTGCCTGACATTGGTTGCACACATCCCGTGAAAGAAGAACAAAAGTAAAGTTAGCTCCATTCCTCTGCCTGATTCCTTATTCCTACACTTCATTTTCATTCAGGCAGGTGACAATTCGCTATTTTGTGTGCAATCTTTCTAACTGACTCTCTCCCCAAGCGTGATGTTCACATCTACGGGCACCTCTGTTGCTGGCTTTACTGATGCAGACATGCAGATGTAAGGAACTTTGAAATTCCACAATAGTGGCAGTGCATAATAAATATACAGAGACCAGTAAGTGAGGTAAAGGAATTATTGCGGTCATTGAGAGTGTGGTTGAGCCAGTTTTGGGGGTATTATGAACAGATTTTATCTCATTTAAAAGGAAGTGTCCCATTGCAATAGAGGTTGTGTAAAGGAATTTCACAAGACTAATGCCTGGGCTGATGATAAAAAAGGAGTGAGTGAAGGTTAATCTGTAGCACTGTCAGAGAATAAGAGGACATTGCATTGAAACTTGATATAGATGGGAATCACTCCTTATGTTCTACACAGACACTAAGAATGTGATACATTCCATGGCGTATATTTTTATTTTTACTCGGGATGCATGATTCTGGATATTTAAGTGCCTCTGAGAATAAAATCTTCAGTCAAATCCTGCCTTGATATCAGGGTCAATCCCTCTTTCCGAAGCAGGTCAGTTAAACAATTTTGTTAATGTTAGTAGTTGATGATGTCTGTGTGGAGAGTGTTTCCTTCTCACATAGGGTAGTGATTGTCAGGAATTCTCAGATCAAGAAAGTTAGGGGAGCGAGATCACTCCAAGTATTTAAAGAGGAGGTAGATGGAGTTTTGACCTGTCAGAGAGCTGAGCGGCGTGAAGAATTGCGCATTAAACAACAGTTGATGCTAACAGTAGTTTAGCCATGATAGCATACAATGGCTTGAGCATCCAAATTACCTATTTCTATTCCTGTTTCTTATGTTCTCATATTCTGTCTTTGGAAAGTGAATGGTTGTAATTTTCCTGGACGTGTTGTTATTGAATGTTGAGGACAGTGAGAAAAAAGTATTTTGAGAGCCATCTCTGAAAGAGATTTGGGCCCGATATTCACAGTGAATCTGGGTCTACAACATGGCCAACAAATGTAATACCAGTTGCAGAGAGGAGACACTCTTTGAAGAGGTCGGAGACCACCTTCATATCCAGTTGGATTTCCCATCACATTTTCCAGCCCACAGCAAACCACACAGTGTTGAGGGACTGAATGGTATCCTGTGATACTGCGGACCAGGTATTTGGAGCAGGTGATCTCTATCTGGAACATGAGTGGAACATAGGAACATAGGACTGAGGAGCAGGAGTGGGTCATTAGGCACTTTGTCATTGCTCGACCAGACAATAAGATCATGGCTGATCTGAGTGTGGTCTCTGCAGCACTTTTCCGTCTGTCCACAATTTTCTTCCACTCACATGTCTGCCAAATGTTGCAAAACATAACTTTGAACAAATGCAAGCACCCAGTCACAATACTAGGAAACTGCACAACGCAAAGTATACAGCCAGCACAATTCTGGAAGGCAACAGGCATTTAGCTATCAATCTTGTTCCCATCCAATTAATTCTGCTGCAGTTTATCATTTTAGATTTGTGCATGGAATGTGGGTGTTGTTGACTGGTCAACATTTATGGACCATGTCTAATTACGCTGGAAATGGTGGTGTTGAGCTGCATCTTGGGATGAAACCTCTGGGGAAGAGAATTCCATTTGAACAGCCCGTGCGAATTTCTCATTTCTGTTATGATCAATGTTGGAGGGTCACTGTGTCTTTTTCTAGCCCCACTTCTCCACTGGTTACAACAGGCTTGAAGTGTAACCTAGCTCATCCACTCGAAAAATGTGAGACACAGAGTCACACACGTACAGACGCATACACAAGCACACATGTCTGAAGAGGAAAACGAATAGGAAAAGGTTTCCAGAGTTTCATAGTAGTTGAACTCATTTCAAATGGAAAAGAGATAATATGTCCCAACTGATACTCTGTTTCCTACGTTATTCTACTCAAACAAGCTGATGGTATGAGACTTCTTCCTGGAACAGTTGGATTTGGCAGAATTTTCTTTCCTTCAAGTAGTGGAGCGATTCCCATAAATCCTCAAAAGGAATCCTCCAAGTTTGGTAAAGATGACTCAGGGATTTTTTGCTCTCACATTTTGCTGTCAGGAGGGACAAAGTAAGAGAGAGGGTAGCAATAGACTGTGGCTGACGGCCATAATATCATCGGATATAGGAATAGAAATTAGGCCATTCAGCCCATCTAATCTGTCCCACCATACAATTATGGCTGACAAGTTGGTCAACCGCATTCTTCTGCTCTCTCCCTGTAACCCTTGATCCCTTTGATACTCAAGAAGCTAACTATCTCTGCCTTAAATATACACAAAGACCTGACTTCCACTGCCTTCTGTGAAAATGAATTCCATACATTCTCCACTCTCTGGCTGAAGACGTTTCCCCTTACCTCCGTTCTAAAAGGATTTTCCTTTACTCTAAGGCTGTATCCTTGGGTCCTGGAGTCTCCTGCCAATGGAAGTCTTCTCACCATCCGCACTGTACAGGCCATTTAGTATCTGTATGTTCCAATTAGATCCCCCACATACCTCTGAACTCCATCAACAACAGACCCAGAGTCTTCAACCGTTCTCATATGTTAAACTTTGCATTCCTGGGACCATTCTTGTGAAGATTGTGTGGACCCATTCCAAGGTGAGTACATGCTTCCTGAGACATGGAGCTTAGAACAGCGCACAATACTCCAAATATGGTCGGACAAGGGCCTTATAGAGCCTCAGAAGTACTTCCCTGCTTTTATATTCAAATCCTTTCCAAATAAATTCCATCACTGCATTTGCCTTCCTGACTACTGCAAGTTTATATTGAGAGAATCCTGGAGTAGAACTCCCAAGGCCCTTTGCACTTCAGACAACTGGATTTTTTTTAGTAGTCCATGTTTTTATTCTTCCTAACAAAGTGCATGTTCCCACAATTTCCCACTTTGTACTCCATCTGTCACTTCTTTTCCCATTATCCTAAACTCTCCAAATCTTTCTTGAGCCTCCTTGCCTCTTTGACGTCACCTGTCCCTGTACCCTTCGTCTTATCATCCTCAAACGAAGTCAGAATGCCTTCAGATCCTTCATCTGGATCATTAATGTATAAAGTGAAAAGTTGTGGTCCCTACACTGAGCCTTAGGGAACACCACTTGTCACCGGCTGTCATCCTGAGAAGGACACTTTTATCGACACTCTTTGTTTCCTGCCAGACAGCCAAACTTCTATCCATGCTCGCACCTTGCCTCTAAAACAATGGACCCTTGCCTTATTCAGTAGTCTCCTGTCAGAATATTGTCAAAGACCTATTGGAAGTCCTGGTGGATGACATACATTGGCTGCCCTTGGTCAAAGCTGCTCGTTACGTCCTCAAGGGTTTCTACCAGATTCGCTAGGCATGATCTCCTTTTGATGAAACCATGCTAACTTTGTCCTAATTCACCATCGACACCCAAGTATTCAGAAATCTAATCCTTCACAATGGATTCCAGGATCTTAACCAGAGCCAAATTGAGATTAGTCAGTCTGTAATTTTCCATTTTTTGCTTTCATCCCTTTTTTAACAGGGGTATCACGTTAGCGATTTTCCAGTCCTCTGGGAATCTCCCTGATTTGAGAGATTCCTGAAGGATCACCACCAATGCCTCCACTGTCTCATCTACTATCTGCCTTAGAAATCTGGAGTGGAGTCCATCTGGTCCAGGTGATTTACTTACCTTCAGGACATTCAGTTTTCCCAGCACCTTCTCCTCGGTGATGGCCACCTTGCTCTGATCTGTCCACTAAGTCTTTTCAATGTTTGGGGTATTACTCGTGCTTTCAACCGTGAAGACTGACACGAAGTAATTTTTCAGCTCCTCAACCATTTCCTTGTTCCACATTACTATCTCTCATGCGTCAATTTCTGGCGATCAGATGCCCATTTGTGCCTCTCGTTTGCCCTTTATGTATCGAAAGAAGCTTTTGCAGTCTTTCTTTACATGACTGACTTACTTACCCTCATATTTAATCTTCTCCATAAGACACCATAAGACATCGGAATGGAAGTAAGGTCATTCGGCCCATCGAGTCCACTCTGCCATTTAATCATGGCTGATGGGCATTTCAACTCCACTTACTCGCATTCTCCCCGTAGACCTTAATTCCTTGTGACATCAAGAATTTAACAATCTCTGCCTTGAAGGCATTTAGCGTCCCGGCCTCCACTGCACTCTGCAGCAATGAATTCCACAGGCCCACCACTCTCTGGTTGAAGAAATGTCTCCACATTTCTATTCTGATTTTACCCCCTCTAATTCTAAGGCTGTGTCCACGGGTCCTAGTCTCCTCGCCTAACGGAAACAATTTCCTAGCGTCCACCCTTTCCAAGCCATGTATTATCTTGTAAGTTTCTTTAGATCTCCCCTTAACCTTCCAAACGCCAATGAATGCAATCCCAGGATCCTCAGCCATTCCTCATATGTTAGACCTACCATTCCAGGGATCATTCATGTGAATCTCCGCTGGACACCCTCCAGTTCCAGTATGTCCTTCCTGAGGTGTGGGGACCAAAACTGGACACAGTACTCCAAATGGGGCCTAACCTGAGCTTTATAAAGTCTCAGTAGCACATCACTGCTTTAATATTCCAACCCTCTTGAGATAAATTACAACGTTACATTCGCTTTCTTAATCACGAATTCAACCTGCATGTTTACTTTTAGAGAATCCTTGGCTAGCACTCCCAGATCCTTTTTACTTTGGCTTTATGAATTTTCTCACCATTTAGAAAGTAGTCCATGCTTGTATTATTTTTTCCAAAGTGCACGACCTCGCATTTGCTCACAATGAATTTCGTCAGCCATTTCCTGGACCACTCTCCCAAACTGTCTAGACCCTTCTGCAGCCTCCCTACTTCCTCAGTACTACCTGCCTCTCCAGCTAACTTCGTGTCATCCACAAACCTCGCTAGAATGCCCCCAGTCCCTTTCTCCAGATCATTAATATATAACATAAACAGCTGCAGCCCCAACACTGAATCCTGCGGGACACCGCTTGTCACTGGCTGCCATTCCGAAAAGTAACCTTTTATCCCAACTGTCAGACAGCCAATCCTCAATCCATGTCAGTAGCTCACCTCGAACACCATGGGCCCTCACCTTACTCAGCAGCCTCCCGTGTGGCCCCTTATCAAATGTCTTTTGGAAGTCTAGATCAACCACATCCACTGGGTTTCCCTGGTCTCACTCCTTATTTCTTTTTGTTTTGTTGCTCTCTGTTGGTCTTTGCAAGTATTACGACATGGTGGTGAACGCCTCTGTTAATTAAACCAAACACTCAGGAAAGCTCACCTCATCTCGTAATCTATTAGAATATGAGTGACAGCGAACACCCAAATTCCACTACTTAAAGAAAATAACGCCAATTTATTTTTAACTGTAAAAGTGACCATTACTCAACAACTATTTATAACTTTAACCAACCCACCCCCCACAACGGCCCTCAACTCTCTAACAATATGCTGTTTCAATAGGACACTCATGAAGATTACATCAACTTGATTTCAAAACCACACAGCCACTACCATCTTCTGTGATGTTACTCTTCTGGCTGCTGAATTCCCGCTGTCATCGTATTTCTGTTTACTGTGAATATGTTTCGTATGAGAAAATATCTATGATAGTGAGTATTGCCTAATTTCTTGCAGAGCAAGATGATTGATCCCCAGACTTCTTCAGTCTCGATTGCATCCACTCTCGCCCCAATTTTCAAAATGTTCGCATTTTTATGTCCCCAGCATCAAATTGCCTCACTGGTTTAATGTTGGCAAAACAATAAATTCAATCTCGATTTGCTTTCAGTAACAGAGAGAGACTGAAGGAAAGAGAGTGTTGCATGCAACAATGTGACTGGTGGAGCAAGAGCTATTTCGGGGACAGGTGCTGTAACAGATATTCAGAGAGTGTGAGGGAGTAGAGGGAATAGGGAGACATTTGTCCAGGCCCAGCGGGGAAGGTCATTGATGATTGTCCTGTATTGATGGGCATTCCTTCAGCTCATCTCAACATCGGGGTGAGCCTTCCCAATGTCTTGTCCACTTCTGTCACTAATAACACCACAGAGCACATCCCTCAGCTTCTTCAGAATCAGTTTGCGTGGATCTTGCAAACAACAAGGAGGAACAAACGTTGGTTCCTTACATATCTAAACCAAAACTGTTGTGCAATTTTGTGCATCATATTCACTTGGAAATTAGGTGTGAAAATATTGTGGCTGCTGCAGTTATACTGGATGGTCTAAAATTGTATCTGAACTGCGTTAAGTAAATGATTGCTAATGCTTTGAAAAATAAATGTCATAAGTGTATATGAGGTAGGTTGAAGAGTATGTTTTGAACCAAACTAGAGAGCAGGTTATTTCGGGATGGTGTTGTGTAGTCAGATGGACAATTACTAACCTTGCTCTGAAGCAGCTTTTGAGGAATAATGACATTAGTATGTTGCATTTTACATGGTGCCTGCAGGCAATATACAATTTTTGAACATTACACTCAAATATCACGGAACCCGAAGGCAACAGGATCACATGAATTGGGAAAATACAATGTAACATTTAGTGTGAAACAAACAACGTTATTGATAGACGTAATGCAAAAACTGAAAAGTACATACATATCACTAAGTTATAAACACCAAAGAAAGGCAAGGTGACTCAATGATTGTTAACGTAAGAATTTAACTAGTGCATTAAACCAAAGGAGGCAGCTTCAGAAGAATTCCAGATATGGTGGAAGCCTAAACATTCTGAGAGATTTACTTTTCTGTAAATAAGGACGAAGAAACTGTTTAGGAAATCAAAAAGAACATGAACTCAAACGATCCATACAACAAAGAAAACAAAAGCAAGCATGTGGAAATTTGTAATGTTTATAAGGAGAATTCATTGTGGGAAACAAGGAATTGGCAGAGCAACTAACCAGCTCCTTTGCATCTGTCTTCATGGAGAAAGCTCCAGACAATCTCCGTGTAAAGCAATTGATTGCATGGGACTTGTGCGGAATTAAAGACAAAAGTCAATTCATATCAGCAAAAAGATAGTACTTGAAAATGGAGCTAGATTGATCATTGCTAAGTCTGATGTGCAAGAATCTACTTCATATCAAAATATCAGAAATAAAACAGCGTATTCGTTGAACTGTCGGTGACAGTGTTTTATTTTACTGTAGATCCTGTAAAGACCATAAGCCCTTGTAGATAACTGGAAGGTAGTAAACATAATCCATCTATGTACGCAGGGAAGAAGAGATAACGTGTAGAACTGCAGATCAAGTAGCTTGACATTTGTAGGGAAACAATTGGAATCTATTTAAAAAGATGTGATATTGGGTATTTAGAAACTAACTGTAACATTACAGAGAATCACTCTGCATTTCTGACAGAGAAATCATACCTGACAAACTTTGGAATTGTTTGAGTTTTTTTGTTCTTGCAGCATAAATAATGGACAACAAGTGGAAGTGGTGTGTTTGGATTTTCAGAAGTCTTTTTGTAAGAAATCACACAATGAGTTTGTAAATGCAATTGACGTGAATAGTATTTGGAGGAATACATGTAATTGGAAAGTTATTGTTAGGGTGGAGTTTGTTTATGGGAATCGGAGTATAAATGTAAAGATATCACGAAGCAGTTGCATAGACTGTTGGTGATAGAGTACCTCGAGTAGTGTGTACAGCATTGGTAAGCCAATCTAAGAAAGTGTATGCTGATCACAGAGGACGTGCAAAGGACATTCTCGAGATTAATCACTCATAAATCAAGATTTTTTGATGGGGAGACTTGTCTTGTGACCTCTCCAGTTTCAAAGAACAGTGACATTTAGAAAATCTATGAAAAAATGTGACAAGGTGGAAGTAAACAGGATGTTTCTCTGGCTGTCTACTCTACATTTAAGGCAAGTAATGGCAGGATAAGGGACAAACCATTTAAGACCGTAATAAGGAGGAAATTCTTCACTTGGATGGGATTGACTAACACGGGTGCATGGAAATCTGCTGGCAGGCCAATATTAGGGAGAATCCCCAAATATTCTACAGATACCTCAAGTGGAACAGAATAAACAGTGAACAGGTAGGACCTATCAGTGACTTACCAAGTTGCATCCAAAATCAGCTTCGTGGTAAAAGGCTATTTGTGTGACTGGTGACTAATGTCCCCTGGTGTACCGCAGAGTTCAGTGCTGTGTCCCTTATTATTTGTGGTATTCATAATTGTTGAGAATGTGAAGTGGGTAGGGGGAATGTGATAAGCAAGTTTGTGTTTGACATAAAGATTAAAACGGGTGTTTGGCCATGAGGTGGGAGGTGCAATCTGTTACAGGAAAGTATACATAGAATGGTCAGATGGGCAGGTCAATGGCAGATGGAATGTAACCCTGATAAATATGAGATGCTGCACGATGGAAGAAGGAACCAGATTGGGGAGGACTCCATGAATGGCAGCATGCTAGGTAGTTCAGCGGGTGCTTCTCCACCCATCACTGAATGTGACTGAATATGATCATTGATGAGTGAAGCAGGACCATTGATAAAGCCTTTGTTCATTGACCTAAAGATTGTAAGAGATTCATACCGCACTTTGGTAAGGACAAATTAAATAATTTGTGCAGTTCTGGGAGCCACATTACAGGAAGGATGTGATTTTACCGAATAAGGTGCAGAGGAGTTTCACCAAGATGTTCCCTAGGATGGGGGATATGAGCTGGCTAAGCTCGAGTTATTTACTTTGGAGCAGAGAAAGTTGAGTAGGTAAGTAATTCAGGTTTAAGATTCCAGAGGCATGGACAGGGTGAATAGACAACAGCTGTGGCTTTTAGTCAAAGTGTCAGCTTCCTTCCAGTCTGAATGGAGAATGGAGAACAGAGCAACATGACACAACTTCACTTCTGTCTTATCAGAAAAAAGACAGAAACAAAGCCTTCCCAATAATAGGAGAAAACCTGAGTCTGATGAGAAAGTATATAGAATGAAATTAATAAATAAACTAATTTGGAGAAATATTGGAACTGATAATAATGGGCACACATATTGATGAAATGTGAAACATATTTGTGAAACTGACTCGTAGATTAATTACATAAAAAAGAGGCACTGAACTTGGATTTTCAGCCAGAGTTTTAATTGAGTCCCAAGCCTCGTGTGCAAAGTAAAAGCACATGGGATAGGGGATAATATATGGACATGATGTTACAATGGGAGAGCTGACAGGAAATAGTGAATCGGAATAAATGGGTGGTTTTCAGTTTGGAAGGCTCGTGTGGCATCACAATGATTGGTGCTTGGGCCATAGATATTCACAATACATCTCAAGCACCTGGTTGAGAGAATCAAATGCAAAGTTTCCGAGTCTGCTGACGGAACAAGGATTTTGAAAGGTGAGGAGACTGTTCTGTATGTTGAATTGCCATCATTACATATCTGTCCTACTGTGATGGTGTCGTGAGTGAATATGTAGATGGCGTTCGTTCTGAATTTAGCAACACAGTCGTGGGTGTACAGGGAGTATAGTGGGGGGCTGATGACACATCTAATGGGATATCAGTGCTGAATGTTAGTGTGGAAGAGGCACATTTTCTCTAATTGCTGACTGTGGGTCAGAAATCTGAGGATCCAATTTCAGAGGGCGGGGCTATTATTATTATTGTCCATCCCTCCAGTCTGAACTGCCATGTCCCCCAATACTCTCTGTTTTCTGTCTCCTTCACAATGCCATAATCACACTGTAATTAAAGTCCAATAAATGACACTTCCACACAGTTCATTAATATCGATAACATCAGTAGCACAGGCCTCATCAGCCCTCTCTGATCATGGAATAACAAATTGAATTGCATTCTTCACGTACAATTTTTTGTTGGCATATTCATGCCATTTGTCTGTTCTAACCCGACGTTGCCTCAGGCACACATTCCCCTCACATCATGAACGATATAAATTGTCTCAATGTTTTATTGAAATTATAATGCTTGATCAGTAGTTGCAGAATGTATGTTTCCATTGATAAACAGAGATGCATGTTTACATTCTGATAAACTTATGGCATTACTCCTACGTCCAAGGCAGATTGAATGGTTACACTCAATTGATCTACCAGCCCCTTCAGATGCCCATCAGTCACTCTCACATACCCCATCATTAATGCAAAAAAGTAAATCATTGTTTTGAATTTTAATGAGGGCTTATGCCCGAAACGTCGAATCTCCTGTTCCTTGGATGCTGCCTGAGCTGTTGCGCTTTTCCAGCAACACATTTTCAACTTGAATTTTAATAAAACAGCATTGAATTAAAAGGCGTTGGTTGGAGCGATTTGTTCAGCGACTGTGATTGATGTCAGTTTCCGTGCATGCTAAATGGGTTACTGGAGGGTTTGCCACTTCTATTAATTCGGGACTCGGTTCAACGTCTTATCCCACAGTATGGGCGTGTGTATCACCAACAGCACTAACAGGGAACAGCAGCTCGAGACACGAGGAAGGAGAGATCAGAATCTCAGAACATAAGACTGGAAAGTTCCAATAATGGATCAGAGTCTGAGAACATGAGATTGGAATATTACAATAACAGACAGAAGTTTATCCTGTGGTCTTTACCATCACCCTCAGCCTTGGATATAATTAGCCTCATGGATCGAAGGTGTCCTTTGGATTATTCAAGGTGGTTAGAATCCCATCCTCGCTATAGTTGGTGTTTCTGGTAAGTCATTCCATCTGACCATTAATTCAGATGAAGGGCTCTGGCCCGAAACGTCGAATTTCCTGTTCCTTGGATGCTGCCTGACCTGCTGTGCTTTAACCAGCAACACATTTTCAGCTCTGATCTCCAGCATCTGCAGACCTCACTTTTTGCTCATCTGACCATTAAACCGAGTTGAACTGAATTGCTGTTCATATATAAATTTTAGAATTTAGAAGTCATCATTTTTCAGATCCAGTCAAAAATGTTAGTCCTTGCAAATTATAACTGGCAAATTATTATTCACAACTTACTCAGCAATATGCGTTGAGGAACCAGACTGTTTGCAATCTCCATGATCTTTTTTCTCCTTTCAGATTTGCATTTTTACTTATTCTCCCCACTCACCAATCCTGCCCCAAGACCACTATCAGGATACTTCAGTCACCTTCTCAGCCTCAATACAACTGCTGAATAATCCATCATTTGTGCCTTTGTTAAGTCCAGCTATAACCGTTTCAAGTCCCTGCTAACTATCCTTCCGTCACAAAATATTTGCAATTGAGATGGGTAATTTGTCCTCTCCACAGAATCTGTCAGATGGGCAGACAGTGCATGGTGGTCAAGTCATTGACTCATAATTGAGAGGCACAGAAGAATAATCTTTTTGTGTCTCATGAAGGAAGTTGATGCAATGCAAATGAAATCATCACCACTTGTTATAAACAGAACCCAACTGTTTGCCCCATGTCCTTGAGAGAAGGCAATGTGTTAACCTTCCTGTGGAACAGCTAAACCAGCCACTCAGTTCAAGACCAGCCTATCATGCTGGCCAGACTATGGCTGCACACATCCCGTGAGAGCAGAACAAAAGGAAAGCTAACTCCCTTCCTCTGCCTGATTTCCATGTTCCTGCAAGTAAGTTCCATTCAGGTAGGTGACCATTCCCTGTTTCGTTTGAATTCTTTCTGACTGAGCCTTCCTCGGAACGTGATATACATCTCCATCGGCACCTCTGGTGATGACTGACGCAAAGGTGCAAGAAACTTCAAAATTCCACATCATTCTCAGTACAGTGAGAAGGAATGGCTTTTTATACCACAGGAAAGAAGCTGAGACAGCTACGTGAAGGAAAAGAATTGTTGTGATCAACCCTGAGAGTGTTGTTGAGATAGTGTTGCGGTATTGTGCACAGATTTTCTCCCCTTTATAAGGAATAATTCTCTTGGCAGAAAGAGTGTAAAGGGGTTTCACCAGACTAATTGTTGTGATGATTGTACCATCGGGTGTGGCTGAGGATTAACCTGTAGCGCTTTCAAGGAATAAAAGGTGATTGCATTGAACCGTAAGAGGATGGGCAGTCACTCATTATATTACAAGCAGACACTATAATACGGTGATAAATTCCATGGCTTGTTTGTTACTTGGTTTACATGATTCTGGGCGGCTTAAAAGCCTCTGAGAACTGTTCTCTCACTCCACGCCCCTTCCCATTTCGGCTGAGAGAAAGAGAGTGTCAGTCTTTGACTAGACTCTTCCAACATTAATGCAGTGCATTTGGTGTGTGACCATACATAGAACTTCAAGTTATCCACCATCCCGACAGGAGCCACAATACCTTCACTCTAAAACAGTTAACTATCCCCACCAGCTTCTGACCACCACAGAGAACATGGGTCTGTCTTCTTGGAGATGGGAGATGCCTCCATAAGGCTTGGCACAAAACATTTGGCTTCCTTCCATACTGCTGGCAAAACATGTTAAAGTATCATTTGTTCCACAGGCAATGGAGCCACGAGGAGAATTGTGAGCAGTCTATGAATGCAGTCTCTGCTCCATTCGTTTTCCAGTTTGGAGCATCCGTGACACCCTCCTATTCCTGTGTAAGTGTCTCGAGGGGTGAATGGTCTCCTCCTTGTTCTATAGAACAGGTTTAGGGGTCTTACTGAACTCTGCCTGTTCCTGTTTAACAGCTCAATGTACTGACCAGACCCCTCATCTTCCTGTAGAACAGGCAGGAGGATTGAATGGGCTGTCCCTCTTCTTGTTCAGTCATTTCGATGGGCTGAATGGTTTCCACATAGCCATGTAACCAGTTTGAGATACTGAATGAGCTCCTCTTTTAACTGTGGAAATGTGCAGTGTCTGGCCGTGCTGTTACATGAATGTTACCGACGCTTTAACACCACTAACGTGAATGTTATTTGGGTCTTGCTGAATATAGACACAGACCGGTTCAGGAGCTGAGGGGGGACAAATTATTCTGAGTATTGTGTGATTTTCAGTGATCAACCTGCTTCTGATCTTGTGATAGACGGGGGAGCCAGGAATGGGGGCACATAGACGTTGACGAAGGAGCTGAAGATGTTTGTGCTGAGCAAGTTAATCTAAGGATCTCCTGAAGAGATATCCCGGAACCGAGAGGATTGTCGGCCACCGACCACAAACATCTTCCTTTGTGCACTGAAAGACGCCAACCAGTGGGGAAGGTTAGACCTGATTCTCATTAAGCTCAAATAAGTAAGTGGTCCCGATGACATCGTCAGTCAACTACTGCCTTGACCTGAAGGCCATTCACTCTTCATTGAGCCCCTGTGTTTACCTCTTGTTCATATCAATAGGTGACGGCGTATGTGTAGAGAGTGTTTTCCTCTCACAGAGGGTAATCAATGTCAGGAACTGTCTGGACTCGAGAGTTAGGGGAGCTACATCACTGAAAGTATTTAAAGAGGTGGCACATGAATCTTTGACCTCTCTGTCAGAGAGCTGAGGGATGTAAATAACTGGCCATTAAGGAGGAGTTAATGCTAACAGTAGGTAAGTCATGATTGTATACAATGGCTTGACCGTCCGGATTATCTATTGCTGTTCCTTATGTTTTCATTTTCTGTAATTTCAAAGTAAACGGCTGTAATTTTCCTGGATGCACCCTGTTATTGCATGTTATAATCAGAGAGAGCAAAGCATTTTTGAGTCATCTCTGAGTGAGGCTCTACCTTGCACTTTGTTCTGATTAAGGTCTCAGCAGCACTTTTCTGTCAGTGTACCATTTCCCCACATTCATTTATCTTTCAAATGTCTTACATAGACAGTTTTGAACAAATTGAAATATTCAGGCATCACAATCTTCTGGGGAAGGGAATTCACACCGTAACAACCCTTTGAGAATCTCTTGTTTGTGTTCTGACCAATGTTGGCGGATCCCTCGTATCTTTTCCCACTCCTCTATTGGTGAAAGCAAATTTTAAATGTAACCAGTTGAGTGCTGTGTCCAATGATATCTATATGAGACTGGGTAATTTTCTAGAAAAATCTGGGACACATAAAGTTGAACTGTGAACAAATGGTAAAATTATAGTGACCCAAATGTTTTTTCTGACTTTGAACTTATTCTGCTCACACAAATGTCTGGGAATGCGGATTTCTTCCTGGAACAGTTGGATTTGGCTGAATTCCCTTTTCTTCGAGCTGTACAGAGATTCCTATGAATCCTCATCAGGAATCCTCTACGAGTGGTAAAGCTGACTCAGGATTTTTCTGCTCTCACGCCTTGTTTTCAGGCAGAACACAGTAAGAGAGAGAGAGAGAGAGACCAATTGGCTGCTCCTTCTGAAGCAAGTAATATTTTTCTCCGTCTCTGTGTAGAAAAATACAAGAATGTCAACTGAAAACCAAACTGGACCATGTGCACCTCCATGTACATTCTCTGGAATGGATGATAATAGAATCTATGTTGTATGCAGCATCATTGCTGTTGTTGTGCACAGTGCCTTTCATTAGCAAAAAGAAAATAACGTGCCCGTTTTATGATTTGATGAGATATTTATATGCATCTGCGTAATTTTTAAAAATGGGTTGATTTCTTCATAATATTTGTGTTAATACCAATGCATCTCATTCAAAAAAATCTAGCTTTAGTCTTCTTAACCAAGAGAAAATATGTATCCAGCTGAACGACTTCTCTGAAAATCGTGGTTCAATAAGATTTCTCATCTAAGATCCAAACAGGTAATTCCCGATAACAAAAGGCCTTCATTTCAGGAATGAGTAAAGGGAGGCATCTTTGAACATGTTTGAAAGGAATTGTATCCGGTTTTATTTTTAGTTTAGATGATCAAAATTGCCCCCAGTGTATCTGATGTGGTCTCAGCAATGCCCCTGTACAGATACAGTGAAATATTCCTAATTAAACCCAATACCCGTTGCCACAAACAGCATCATTCCACTTACCTTCCGAATCGCTTGCTGCATCTGCAGGCAGACTTCATATGATTCATGTACCAGGAATATGAAAAACATCTGCATCACAGAGTTCTGCAATCTCTCTCCATTTAAATTGGTCCTGACTGCAATAGACAACTCACATTATATTATTTCTGCTGAGGGTATCCTCACTAACCTTCCCTGTCTACATCATAATGCAGATTCACTACCTCCATTTGAAGATCTATTGAATGATCATTTTGGTGTACAAGGTAGTTCAGCTTTGATCCATTCAGTCCGTTCATCCAGATATTTGACATAGAGCATTGATCATTGATGACCCTACAGTGATCTCTGAGTCAAAACTAGTTACAGTTTCGTTTAAAAAAATCATATATCTCTACTACTTCCTGTTAGTGACAGCATCCCTGTTCCTGTGCAGCACTTCAGGTGGGTTGAATGGCCTCGTTCTGGGCTGTGTAATGTACTCAACGAGCTGAATTACTTCATCCTATATTCCTGTGTAATTCTTTGGAGGGGCAGAATGGTCTCCTCCAGTTTCATTGTAACGATACAGTCTGGCTGAATGGTATGGCCGGATACCCTGTAATCGCGTTGAGAGGTGGACTGAGGGAACAACCCACGGGGTAGGGACAGCAGTATATCTTTTAACGGCCGGGAGCATGGATTGAGGGAACAACACATGGAGTAGGGGCAGCAGTATATTCCTGTAACAGCCGGGAGGGTGGATTGATGGAACAACACATTGGAAAGGGGCAGCAGTTAGCCATTTGGCGACACCATTCAGAATGCTCATGGCTGATCCGAATGTGTGTCTAACCATCTGTCTCCTGTCTGTTCCCAATAAACATTGACTCTCATGTCCAGCAAGATCAGTCAAGCTCAAACTAAAATACCGTAATTAACCGAGTCTTCACTGCTCTCTGAGGATGAGGACACCACAGACAGCACAACAGTGAAGGGAAAGGGACATCCTTCTTCCACTGTGGGACACATTTTTTAAAAACTGTGTTAACCTCATGTCAAATCACTGCCCCATTTTGGATATAATGGTACAATAACTAAGAATCAACATTAACCATTCTGCCCTCCAATCTTTTCCCACATTACCACTGACTCTTTCCAATCAAATATGATGCTGCTGCTTTCTCAGGAAGAAAGAGCATGACACCACATGAGCTTTTAAAAAGGAGCAGAATTAGATCTATGGAGTCTGATAGACCATTCAGACATTTCTAATACGTTCCTCAACATCAGTCTCCTACCTTCTCCCTAGAATCTTTGATTCCCTTATAAATAAAAAAAAGTGTTTATTTGTGACTTAATGGCACTACTGTCTGTGTCTTACTGTGCATTTATATGTGTGTATGTCCATGTGCTTGTTATTGTTTTGTATTTGCGTGACTATGTCTGTCTGTCTGTGTATCAGCCTGTGTGTTTCTATCTGTGTTTGTGTCTATTCGTGTGTGACGCTATATGTCTTTGTGTGCTTCTATGTGTGTGCATGCTTATCTCCTTGTATGAATTGTGCATGTTAGTATATTGGGGTATTTACCAATACTTCTGTGTAATTCAATGCCTGCATCTCTGTGCAATGGGGTATCTGTTCTTCTGAGAGTGAGAGAGATGAGTTTGGAACTGACAGTAAGTTTGAATTGAGAATTGTTCTTTACTGAATAGTGCTCCTTACTCGGTTGGTTGGACGTGGATGTTTCAGAATCTCCACACAAGACTTCCTGGTCCTCTCCAGCTCTCTCCAGGATCCTCCCTTCATATCATGGTAGGGGGATGAGGGAACGGATATCCGGCACTCCATCACTCAGCTTGGCCCTTTCTGTCCTATTCCAGGTTGTTTCTCCTGGAATGGGAGAAAGGGAGAGAATGAGTGAGGGTGGGAGTGGATGTCCCTGCTGTTAGTGCTGGGTTAGATGAGGATTATGCCCGAAACGTCTACGCTCCTGTTCCTTGGATGCTGCCTGACCTGCTGCGCTTTTCCAGCAACACATTTTCAGCTCTGATCTCCAGCATCTGCAAACCTGACTTTCTCCCAGGTGAGGTGTGACATGGTGAGGTGGCCAGAGGGCATCTGTCCACAGTGTTGTATGAATGTAGTGCTATTAGTGTGCGGGGCTATTGCATCAGGGACAGAAAATGTGGGAGAGGGAAGGTGTTGAATTCAACAGCGGGAATGGTCGTGCTTGAGCCTTATTTGGAGATAGAGCGTGAGCCTTGTTTGAGGGTAGGTGCTGTAACAGATATACAGTGAGTGTGAGCGAACAGTGAGAATATACGGTGACACTTATCCTGACAGAGCGAAATGGATATTGATGCTTGTCCCGTATTGCTGGACATATCTTCAGATCATCTCAGCATCGAGGTGAGCCTCCCAGAATGCCTGATCCAAGTCGATCACTAGTAACAACACAGGCCCTGTCCACCAGATTCCACAGAATCAGTTTGGGTGGGTCTTATAAATAGCAAGGAGAAACAAACTTGTTGTGTTATATATCTGAACCAAAACTGTCGCGCAAATGTTTTGCATCATATGCTCTCGAAATTAGATATGCAACTATATGCAAAGGGAAGCCAAGACATACTGATATTATCGCTCGGCTCTTAACCTAGAGACCCATATAACGTTCTGGGGATATGGATTCAAATCCTGCCATGGCACATTGTGGAATTTGAATTCAATAAGTATCTGGTATCGAGAGTTTATGATGATCAGGAATCCATTGTTGATTGTTGGAAAAACTCAGCTGGTTCACTAATGTTCTTTAGTGAAGGAAACTGACTGTTCTTACCTGGTCTGGCCTGCAAGTCACTCCAGGTCCAAGACAACACTGTTAACTCTTAACTGCCGTCTGGCATGGCCAGCAAATGCTGGTTATCCAATGAAGCCCCCATCCTGTGTATGAGTAACAAATACTCGTGGGTTCTGCAGTAATAATAGATGGTGTCAAGTTGCATCGAAACTGAGTTAACTAAGTGACTGCTAATGTTGTGAAAAATATATTCCATAAGTGTATATCAGGTAGGTTGAAGAGTATGTTGTGAACCAAACTAGAGGTAGATTATTTCGGATTTGGTGTTGTGTGATACTGATCAAGGATGATCAGCCATGATAATATTGAATGGTGGTGCAGGCTCGAAGGGCAGAATGGCCTACTCCTGCACCTATTATTTTTTGTATGGTCGGAAGGACTAATTACTAACCTTGCCCTGAAGCAACTTTGGAGGAATAGTGACATTAATATGTTATATTTTACACGGCGTCTGCATTCAATATGGAATGTTTGAACAATCTGGAACATCACAGAAGCCCAGAGGCTAGAGTGTCAAGTTCGTTCCAGTGAATTGGGGAAGAACAATATAATATTCAGTAGGACAACAATGGTTGTTAGACTCATAGATTCTTACAGCACGGAGACAGGCCATTCGGCCCAAACTGGTCCATTCCGAACAAAATATTTCCCTGTATCCTTCTAATCCTTTCCTACCTGTGTGCTTGTCCAAATGTTTTATTAAATTTTGTGAATGTACCCGCCTTAACCACTTCTGCTGGTAGCTCGTCCCATATGCATACCACTCTGTGTGTAAAAGGAATTGCCCCTCAGGTTCCCTTTTACTCTTTCCCCTTTGACCTTAACTTGATGCCCTCTAGGCCAATCCTGGGAAAAAATGACTGAGTGCATTCACTCTATCCATGCCTCCCATGATCTTTTACACTACTATCAGATCCCTTCAGCCTCATACATTCTAAAGTAAAAACTCCTAGCTTGTTCAACCTCTCACTATAACTCAGACCATTGAGTCTTGGCAAAATCCTTGTAAATTTCTTCTGCACTCTTTCCAGTTTAATAACATCCTTCCTCAAGCAAAGTGAATAAAACGGAACATGACACGACAAGTATGGACTCGCCAACATCTTGTATAACTACAACATAACTCCCTAATTTCGATATTCAGTGCTCTAACAGATGAAGGCCAGTGAGTCAAATGCCCTTTTCAGTGCCTTGTCTACCTGGGACTCTACTTACAGAGAACTGTGCACCTGAATTCCAGGGTCACTCTGTTCCACTGCACTCCTTAAGACCCTGTCATTCACCATGAAACTCCTGCCTTGATTTGACTTTCTAAAATGCAAGAATTTACACTTATCTGAATTAAACGCCATTTGCCATTTCGCGGCCCATATCCCCATCTAATCAATGTACTGCTGTAATTTCTGAAATTTCTGTTAACCTTCCTCACTGTCCACGATTCCACCTATTTTAGTGTCACCTTGAAACTTACAAATCATGCCTGTACATTCTCAGCTAAATCATAGATATGTGTGTGTGTGTGTATACACACACATAAATAGTCCCAGCACTGACCCCTGAGGCATTCCATTCATCACAGGCCTCCAGTCCGACAAGCATCCTTCGACGATTATCCTCTACTTCCTATCATCAAGCCAATTTTGGAACTAATTTGCCAGCTCCTCCTCAATTCCATGTGATCTAACCTTCCAGAGCAGCGTACCATGTGGAACCTTATTGAAGGCCTTACTGAAATCCATATAGACTAAATATACAACAATGCCCTTGTCAAAGTTACTGGTCACATTATCAAAGCAGTCTAACAAACTTGTGAGCCATAATCCCCCATTCACAAGGCCATGTCTTTCCAAATGCATATATATCTTCTCCCTAAGAATCTTCTCAAGTAACTTACCTGCTGCAGATTTTTGGTTTACTGGTCTATAGTTCCCCGGTTTTTCTTGGTAGCCCTTCTTGAATAACGGCACAGCATTCCCTACCCTCCAGTCCTCCAGGACGTCACCCGTTGGCCACCGATGATGCAAGAGTACCAACCAGGGCCCCCGCTATTTCTTTCCTGCCCTCCTGCAGTGTTCCTGAATATACATGGTCAGGCCCAGGAGGTTTATAGAAATACTACAAAGTCTGAAAAATATATTTATTTATTTCGGGTAGAACACCCAAGAGTGAGAAAGTGAGTTCACAATGAATAGCATAATAAATTAAAGATTATATTAATCACGGGAAGTGACTTCAGAAGAATTTCAGACATTGTGGAATCCTGAAAATTCACAGAAATTTACGATCCAGAAAAGAGGGCCATGAAACGGGTAAGGAAATCAAAAAGCGAACACAAATGCAAACAAACAGGAACACAAAGGTTGCATAAATCTATGATCTATATTTCAAAGGAAAGAGAAAAGTATAGTCAAATGTGGAAATCTGCAATCAGGAGAGACGAGCTTATTATGGATAACAGGGAAATGGCCAAGTAAATAACCAGTTACCTTGCATCTGTCTTCAGGGAGGAAGTACCAGAAAATCACCCAGAAACACGACGTCATCATACCGGACTTGTGGACTGAAAGACAAAAAGTCAATGTATATCAGTAACAAGGCTTTACTTGAACATGCAGCTGGATTGAGCATTGCTAACCTTCACAAACCAGATTTACTTCATACCAAAATCTTCAGAAATAAACCACTAATAGAAGTATTAGTTGCACTGTCGATGACTATGTTCTATTACGAAGTGCATTCTGCATAGTCAGGATCCAAGCACTATAGATGAACGTTAGTGATCCAAGCATCTACAAAGGGAAGAAGAGATAGTGTGGAGAACTGCAGATCAATTAACTTGACATTTGTGGGAAAACTGTTGGAATCTATTCTATAGGATGTGATACTTGTTATTTAGAAATTAACAGTAACATTGGAGAGAATCAGTATGCATTTCTGAAAGGGCAATCATGCTTGACAAGCTTTGGAATTGTTTGAAGTTGATTCTTACAGCATAGATAATGGGGAAACCAGTAGAATTTACATATTTTAGATTATGAGAAGGGTTTCTGTAAGAACGCACACAGTGAGTTCGTAAATGTGAAGGGTATTTGGAGGAATATATGCAAGTGATAAGTTAAAGTTTGGATTGCCTTGCTTTGAGGGAGTCAGAATATAGATGCAAAGACATGTTGAAGCAATTTAACAGCGTGTTGTTGAGTACTGTACCTGGAATATTGAGTAAAGTTTTGGTGACCAAATCTAAGAAAGAATATACTGACGACAGAGGAAGTTAAATGGACATTCTTCAGATTAATCCACCAATTGGTGAGATTGTGTGATGAGGAAACTCGGCCTGTGTTCTCTAGAGTTTCAAAGAATGAGAGATAGGTCCCTGTGAAATATATAAAAGTCACAAAATATATGACAAGTTGGAAATTAACAGGATGTTTCTCCGGCTGTCTAATCCACATTCAAGGCAAATAATGGCAGGATAAAGGGCAGACCATTTAAGGCTGCAATAAGGAGGAAATTCTGCATGCGTAGGGGACTCACTCACACGGGGCATGGAAACCTGCTGGCAGAGCAAGTTAGAAAGAATTTCCAGATATTGCACAACTATGTCCAGGAATCAGAATAACCAGGGAACAGGTCGGACTCATTAGTGACTTGCCAAATTGCATCCAAATGATGTTTAGTGGTAAGACACAGAGGTGGTGGTAGACGGCTGCTTGTGTGACTGGAGACCAGTGTTTCATGTATACCACAGGGTTCAGTGCTGTGTTCCTTATTGTTTGTGATTCAGAGGTGCTGGTGTTGGACTAGGTGGACAATGCTAAAAATCGCAGAACACCAGATTATAGTCCAACAGGTTTATTCAGCGGCACCAGCTTTCGAAGCGCTGCTTCTTCATCAAAGCACACAATCATCTGATGAAGAAGTAGCGCTTGGAAAGCTAGTACCTCCGAACAAACCTGTTGGACTCTAACCTGATGTTGTGTGATTTTCAACTTTCATATTTGTAGTACTCAAAAAAAAATGTAGCTGTGAATATGGACGAGGGGTGAGGAGTGTGAAAAGTTAGTTTCTGTTTGATACACAGATTGGCCGGGTGATTGGCAGTGAGGAGGAAGGCCTTAAGTTACAGGAAGATACAGATGGAATGGTCAGCTGGCAAGTTCAATGGCAGATGGAATGTAACCCTGATAAATATGAGGTGATATACTTTGGAAGAAGGAACCAGACAGGGGAGGACTCAATGAATGGCAGCACACTAGGAAGGTCAGAGGGTGCTCCTCCACACATCCCTGAATGTGATGGACCGGTTAATACACAATTTGGGAAAGCATAGGGGACTATAAACATAACCTTGATTCATTGAGGCACAGATTATATGAGCTATGCGGAACTTTGGTGATGCCAAGATGGAATACTGTGTGTAGTTCTGTGAATCATATTACAGGAAGGATGTGAGTGCACTGGAGGGGGTGCAAAGGAGATTCACCAGGATGTTCCCTTGGATGGAGCATATCAGCTATAGAGAGAAGCTGGATAAGCTTTAGTTGTTTAAATTGGCGGAGAGGAGGCTGAGGGGGACGGAATTCAGACGCATAAGATTACAGGGTGGATGGACAGCAGTTGTTCCTTTTAGTCAAAGGCCCACATTTATAACGTGAAGGGTTTGCGGTTTAGTGAGGATTTGAGAATTGCTTTTCACCCAGAGGTTGTTGGGGTCTGAAATGCAATTCTTGAGAGGGGAGTTTTCATGGTAACCTCAAAACCATTAGAAAATACACGGTAGTGCACTTGAAATGCCTCAAGATTCACGGCTCTGGGTATTGTGTTGGCAAATGGGCCTCATTTAGACCGCGCTGTATTTCTGATGATACAGCATATTTGCTGCTGTGATTGTATGGCTGTGGAAGGGCAATCACTGAGTACCTTAAAATAAGAATTGATAGGTTTCTGAAGAATCTCTTATCAAAGTTTATAAGACAGAACTTGCAATATTTTCTGAAAATATATCAATGGCAAAATTAAGAGAAAGAAATGTGCAGCTTTCTTAAAGTTTGATACCAGATAACTGAGGACCGGGAAATAGCAGGACTATGGACAAAATGCTTCAGTTCTGCCTGCACAGAGGAAAACAAAACAAAAAAGAAAACTTCTTAGCAATGCTAGGGATCTTTAGTCTGGTGAGAAAAAGGGAATATAATGAAATTAGCAACTAACCAGTTTAAAGAAAGTATGGGACTGAGATTAATGGGCATAGACAACGTCAACAGCGATTTATGAAATGGGAATCATATTTGAGAAAGTGGCTTTTAGCAAAATTATGGAGAAGCTATCAATGCAATACGAGTGGAATCTCAGAAAGTGTTTTGATAAAACCCCAAGCCTATTGTGCGAATTCGAACCCTGTGGGACTGAGGCTAATATATGGTCATGGTTTTAGAATGGGAGAGCTGGCTGGAAACACTGAGTAAGAATAAAACAATTTTTTTTTAAAATGGAAGACTAGTAGGATATAGCAAGGATCGTGGCTTTGGCCCCAGCTATTCCCAATACACACCATATATTTGGTTGAGGGGCTCAAATGCAATATCCCCAACTCTGCTGACAGCACTGAACGATGACAGCATGTGAGTGAGTGAGCGGGATGTAAAAAAGCTCCAAAGTGACTGAGACAAGTGAAATTACTGGGAAAATACGTGGCAGATGTAGACCAATGGGAGAGATTAGATGTTGTGCACATTGATGGGAACAATAAAATCGCAGCCTCTCATTTGAAAAGAGCGTGGTTGAAAAATGTTACTCTATAAAGGAACTTAAGCTGCATTTTTGTTTATTTCTGCGCAGCCCTCTCGGTACATGTAGGGCAATGAGTTCTAAAGCCAGAAGTCAATACTGGGAATGGCATTGGCACGCTGACCAGTGTATATAGAACTGGCAAGTGGGGAACTGTGACATTGAAATGAATCTGGATCTCCCTGTACACCAGTCACTGAAAGCAATATTGCAGGACCAGAAAGCAGGTAGGAAGATAAATCGTGTATTCACCTTCATTTTAGGGGGATTGAGTACAGGAGTAAGAGTAAGTGCAGCTGTACAGGGCCTTAGTAAGACCGCATCTCGAACATTGTACAGTATTGTGCGCAGCTTTGGTCTCCTTACCCAATAAAGGACAAACCTGACATTGAGGGAGAGCAGTGAAGGATGACCAGACTGATCTCTGGGATGACAGGTTTGTTGTTGGAGCGGAGTTTGGGGCGATTGGTCTTGTATTCTATGGCGTTTTGGAAAATGAGTGGTGATCACAGTGAAATATATAAAACTCTGATAGGGCAAGACAGATTGGAAGCAGGGATGGTAATTCCCTGGCGTGGACGTCTAAAACAAAGGACCACAGTATTAGGTACAGACAGACCACTTTGCATTGAGATGAGAATAAATGTCTGCACTCTGAGAGTGGCGAACCAGGGGTACTCTTTCCCAGATCAGGCTGTGGAAACCAAGGCGCTGAATATAAATAAGGATTTCTGGAAATTTGAGGGGTAGGGAGAGAGCAGGGGTATCGTGTGAAGATAGATCAGTTATCAAGCCAGGTTGTTCTCCAATGGCGCAGCAGCTGTGTTCCTTTGCAACACAGTTTTGTAGAAAATCGTGCAATATTAATAATGGGGTCTATGGGGAAAAGAGGGCAAAGGTCGAAACCCCCAAAATATCAGTAAAGGCAAAAATGAATTTTAGTCTAACACACACTAGCACAGTCTAAAATACATCTTTAAATCACATGTTGTCATGAAACTGTCCTCTAAGTGTAACACTTTCAAACTACAGTCATTGACTACAGCAGTGTACCTTTCACCACACTCTTCTCCAGAAAGAGCATGTGGCTGACTGACCACGTGATGCCGATGGGGAAATTTCAGTTCTCCTCAAGATTCTCCCACTGTTTGAAATAAAGTTCTTTCTAAATGTAGACTACAATTCCCGGTTTCAGGCTCAGTTTCAAGGCTTCCAGAACGGATTGTATTCCTGTTTAAGCTGAACACATTGATTGTCCATTTTGCAGACAGAGGATCCTGAGGCTGGGTTTTGCTGTTCAGCTGGTTCCCGGCAAGGAATCGCGTCACAGTGAATGAGAGTTCACTTCATGGATAAAGGTTCATGAATCACATTGCGGCCAAATTATATTTAATCAACACGCGTTATCTGCGAACTGCCTGTATATTGAATGGAGGAGTAAAATTGTAGTGCTGAAGGGACTCCAGCAGTTCTCATTTTATATTTCACAATGTTTAAACATATTAAGGCATCCGAATATTGTATGGGTAAAACTGCATGAAGGAGATGATCAGCCGTTAACTACCACAGGGAAAGCACAATGTGTTGTGTGAAGTCCTCATTTCCCAATGTTCCTGTGCAGTCTGTGGGAAAGCTCTGTAAATGTTGTCACAAACCGTCAGATGTTAGGTGGAGGTCTCTGCAGGGTCAACAGGACTATGTTTCCTGTTCCCTTTTCCGACACCAATGTTGGGACCGGCTGTTCTCATCAGGTATATCCTTTCAGAGCTCGGACCAGTTGATACAATTGAGTGTTTTGCTTGGCTGTTTCAGAGACCATTGAAGAGTTTATCACATGTCTGTGTGTCTTGAGTCACTTTTAGGCCAGACCAGGAAAGCACGGGAGACTCACTTCCTGAAAGTATATAGGGAAGGAGATCGATGTTTACAATCAACATTGGACACCAGATCACTGTTACTGACACCTGATTTTACAGCTCGATATGTTAATAATTGTTTTTATTATTCCACCAGCTGCCACCAGCTGCCCAAGCATTAGCCTGGTCTGTATTAATAATCCAATGACAATTCCACAACAGCACTATCTCCGCATGGGGACCTATTGGAAACCACACTGAGCTGCTTGACAACTCTGTTAAAAAAAAGAACTCCAACCAATTTTGACTGTCGTGATGAAACTGATGGGGTGCTAATTGGTCAGATTGTATTTATTCCCCTCTTAGGGAACTGGACATAGCTGAGTAATTTTCCACATTGCCAGGGAGATGTCAGAGTTGGAGCTGGAATGAAACAGCTTCCCCAGGGACACGGCTTGTTGTGTAGCACAACTCTTCAGTCCTATTGCAGGAATGGGGTCAGGGCCCATTACCTTTGTTGTATCTACTGTGTTCAGCTGTTTCTTCATGTCACGCGCAGCGAATCGAATTAGTTGTGATGATGTGGGCATCATGACAGGGTGAGATGGATCATCGACTCAACATGTCTGGCTGAGGATAGTGCAGACACCACATAATTGATTTTTACACTAATGTACAGAACGGTTCCATTATTTAGGATGGGGATATTTATGGAGTCCTCTCCTCCAGTAACTTGTTTAATGGTCCATCGACTTTTATGCTTATATTTGGCAGGATGACAGAGCTTAGATCAGATTTGTTAATCGTGGAATCATTTCTGCCTCTGTACCAGATGTTAGTTCTGCTGTTTCGAATGTAACCAGTCAATTGTGGTAGCTTTGATGGGTTGTCATCAGGTAAAGGTACACATGGTACTGGCATGTTCACCCACACTCAGCACTGAACCATAGATCTGTTTGATGGTAATAGTGTACTGAGAGATTATCCTGAGCGAAAGGTTGCAGATTGTCATTGAATACAATTCTGCTTCTGCTGCTGCTGTGATCTACAGCATCAGATGATAACCCAGTTTAAGCTGCAATGTCTACAATTCAATTCCACTGACTGTCCCCCAGTTCACACCGAGACCCATTCACCCAACAGCCCTGCATTCACTGACCTACTCTGGTTTCTGGTGTGGCAACCCTTCCATTTTCATACTCTCATTCTGCTGAAATTCTTTCCTTGGTGTCACGCCTCCAATTTGTTACTTTCACTCAATCAATTTAAGGTACTAATCTGAATCTTTTCCTTTCAGTAATACCATCTTCAGTATTTGAAGTGAATGTGTTTCCTTCTGTTTTTCTCCCTGATGATGATTCTGAACTCCGCAGTGTCAGTGATGCCAGCCTTCTGCAGTTTCAGGGTCAAGGAACTTATGCGTTATTGTTCAGTTCCCAGTGTACGGTGCTCCATGTTGGACAGAATGTTTGGGCATCTTTGACATATGTCGTTGGAAATTGTTCAAAAACAGAAATTGCTGAAGAAATTGCTGAAGATGTTGCAGCATTTTCTGGAGTGAATACAGAGACCTTCTACAAAGCTCCCTGTTTCTCCAGCAATTTTTGGTACTCTATTTCCAGTATCGATCGTTATTTGTTTAATTGAAAATTTGTTCTGTGCCCCTATTCATTTCTGGATAAACACAGCAGGTCTGTCAGCATCTGCAGAGAGAGAGAAACAGAGTTAGTGTTTCAAGTCTAGTGTGAGACTTCTTCAGTACTGAAAATGATTAGAAAATGTGCTTTTAAACCCCGTGCCAGAGATGGGGAATGGGTGACAGGGAAAAGAGAGTGTGCCAAAAAATAAATGAAGAGTATGTAAAACGGGTTTACATTAAGATGTAACTGGGGGAAAGGGGTTCTCTCTATTGAGTGCAAGATAAGCAAGACACAAGCACACAAGGCCATAGGGAGTCCAGGAGGGGGCATTTTGACTATATGGTATTTTATAGATCTGGCCATAGATACGTTTACATTGTCGAGATCATCACCCCTTTTAGACAAATAAATTCAGGTGCTTGACCTCTTATTGGCACTTGTAAGCGTTTCATGCTGCCTCAGTATTTAATATGGAGAAAGACAAATAACAGTATGGAGTTTGGGCTGAGTACTGTTTTACTGTCATGTTTAATATAGTTTCAAATTTGCAGTACATATCTTTAAATATATGTTCTTGAAGTTAGTATCAGATGGAGTGTAGAAGGCTGAGGGTTTTTCCACAGGATGGGAGAGTTCAACCATAGAAGGCATAGGCTTAGGTTGAAAGGGGGAACATTTACAAGGGACACAGAGACAATGTTTTTGCACAGAGGGTGGTGTGGAAATGGAATGAGCTGCCAGAGGTACAGTGGTAGATCCATGTACAGCTCCAACATTTGAAACTCACTTGGACAAACATATGAATGAGAAACATTGAGAGGCATATAGGCCAAATGAAAGCAGATGGGGCTCGTATAGTTTGGAAAACCTGGCCAGCATGGGCATTGATGAAAGCTTCACGCAGAGTCAGTGTGGTTTCGTGAAAGGGAAATTATACTTTGCCCTGTAAGATCATGCAAACTTTTTCTGGAGATGCCTGAAAATGTAACAAGCGGATTTGATATGGGGGGAATCTGATAGACAACAGGATTTCCAGAGATTTTCCACAGGGTATGACCAAATAAAAGATCTTACTCAAGCCAGAAGCTCGTAGGATGACGAATAATGTATTAACATGCGATGGTGATTGGTTAACACATAGAAATCGGAGAGTCAGGATTAGTGGATCTTTATGATAAATGTGAATCTGCTGGAATACCACACATATCAGTCCGATGGCATCAGTTATTGACAATCTATACTGACAGCCTGAAGGAGGGAGCTGAGTGCAATATACATCCGAGTTTGTGGATGACACTGAGAATCAAAAGGCAGGCCGTTATTTAACGTAGAGGACTACCAGAAAAGGAGCAGTACAAAGAGATTGGAGTCTTCCTGTGTATGAAACATAACGTCAGCATGCCGATGCAGCAAGTAACTAGGTTGGGACATTAGGCAGCTTCCTGGGATGAAATGGTTGACTTACTGAGAAGCTCTATAATAGTGAAGCGATTATTCATTGGGTTTAAATGAATGGTGAGTGATACTGCTGAAATATCCAACACACAGAAAGGGTTGAGAAGGCAGATATTGAGAAGTTGTTTCCATTCCTGGGCAGAGTGTCGCACTCGAGGATATAGGTACCGAAAAAGAAGTATCGATTTCAATCTGAGATGCCAAATGGTGTCTTCTCTCAGAATATGGTGAATGTCTGGAATTCCCTAACCCAGAGAGGTATGGAGGGATACAAGCAGTCGGCAAGAAAGTGGAGTTGAGCCCTGGAGTAGATCAGCCACGTTCTTATTAAATGACAGGGCTAGCTTGATGGGCCGAATGGCCTACTCTTGTTCCTATTTATTAATTTCACATGTTATGCTTTTGGAAAGTAACTGGGTATTTTCCTGGAAGTTGTGTTGTACAATGTTGCACTCAGGGAGAGCAGATGATTTGTTTGAGTTAACCCGGGTGGGGTATGGGGGCTGTATTCCCAGCGAATCTGAGTCTGTAACATGACCAACATCTGGAACAGAAGTTACAGAGAGGGGAAGCCTGGAAAGAGGGATTTGGAGTGGGTGTCGGTACCTGACCCAGCCTAGATTTTCCAAGTATATTTCCGAAACTACACCTCACCATCGGAGTGGCCTCGATCTTCCCCTCTGTATCAGGTCCGAAGGGCTGAATGGAACATCAGAACACAGGGCTGAGGGATACGAATGGGCCATTCGGCCCTTGGACACTACTCCACCAGTAAATAAGTTCGTGGCTCATCTGATTGTGGTCCCAACTACACTTCTCTCTCCATGCGCCATTATCCCTGATTCACCTGTCTATGGGCAATCAGGTGAAACCAAGCTCAATATAATATAAAGATTCAGCCATCCCAAACTTCTGGGAAAGAGAATTCGCGCTTGAATGAATTCCCACTTGGTGAGTTTCTCCTAATTCCTGCTCTGACTGAGATTAGATTCAGTTACTGTTTCTTTTTCTAGTCCCACTCCTCCACTGCTCCCAACAAATTTTAAATGTGACCAGGTTGGTGATATGGCAGATCATAAAGGTCTCAGACTGGGTCAGGTTCAGTGGAAGGAACAAGTCAGGCAGATTTCTTTAGTCAGCCACAATTAACTAAGAGAACTACCGGGTGTGCATGGTGAATCTGTGATTAGCACTGCTACGTCACATCACCAAGGAGCTGGGGTCAATTCCAACCTCGGGCGACACTCTGTGTGGGGTTTCCTCACAATGCTCCAATTACCCCCACAGTCGAAAGATATGCAACTTACAGTGGATTGGCCATGCTAAACTGCCCATAGTGTCCAGGGATGGGTAGGATAGTCATGGGAAATGCAGGTCACATGGATAGCGAAGGGCGGCAGATCAGGGGGGGATGCTGTTCGGAGGGTCAGTGTGGACTTAATGGATGGGATATCCTACTTCCACACTGAAGAGATTCTATAAAAATGACAATAAATTTGGACTATACCCTGTAGGTATCTATCTGATCCATTCTCCTCTAGGTCTCGTATATTTCAATAAGATCACCTCTGTTTCGAAGAGTGACCTGTTAAAGCCTTCGTAATATCAGGTACTCATTCCTGGAATACGTGAAGTGAAACATCTCCGAACTGCTTCCAATATGATCATATCCTTCCTCAGATAAGGGGACAAAGAAAAAATAATCTCACACTCAGAGCTTGTGTTTTATTTTTGTTTTCTCAGTTTTGTGGGTCTTTGTAACTCTCTTCCCCACAAATCATTGAAGGCAAAGATATTGAATATTTTTCGAGGGACAGACAGAAGGTTCATAAATAACAACGGAGTCGAGGATTATCGGGGATTGGCAGGAATGTGCGATCTGGGGGAAAATATAAACGGTAGTACCAAATGACACGGCTCCAGAACATCCAGGAATATAATTCAAAACTGATGGAAGCTCAATGTATATTCCGATGGCTTTAATTCATGAAAGCTCCATAATTATGTTTTTTCAGGACTTTTCAGTGGCAGTGATTCAGAAAAGAAAATATTGTGATGTCATCAAGAGAAGGGTAAAGGAACTCAGGATTCAGTAATCCTTATGACTCCCAAAGGTGCTTCAAATTGCTTTGAATGGATCGATGAACTTGTCTGACTCTCCAGAGAAAGCAAAAACTTTGTGGACATTTTAAAGTAAGGTAGATGTTGAGATAATCATGTTTTTCTCTTAAAGAAATTTTGTTGGATTTTTCTGGTATCAACCAGTGTTAAATTATAGTCGGGGATTTGTAGAATACTCACTTTTAACTTCTTCATACTATTACTACACTTTTTCTCTTTCTTTGCTTGTGTCTGGGGTATGGCTCAAGCTGGAGCGAGTTACAAATGTGGTTGTGATGATTAATTGCCCACCTATTAATTGTTATTAATTGCCCTGGATGCCATATTGGAAGCGGGTAGAAGATAAAGTTTTGTGATATGTAAGCATTCCCATTGGGTGGAGTGGGAGGGGGGAGTTGAGAAAACTCTATCAAGTGTCATTGGTACTTTGGATTTTGTTTCGTTCTTTTTTAATGTTTTTAGCTTTGGAAAGTTTTTACTGCTTGTTAGTTGCAGTAGTTTTAGTTTGTACAGATTTAAGCTCGATGAGTCTTTTGTCATCAATGCTTAGCGATGTGTAATTCGATATGAAACTCTCTCGAGTTCAAATGTTGCTCCAGTATGTTATGGATAATGATGTGCTAAAACGGTGTACCTGGAATATTAAGGGGAGTCATCTGCCATTCAAGAGGGAAAATGTACTTTATCGTTTTACAAAAGAGAGAGTGAATGTTGTCCTATTGCAGGAGATGCACCTTGATTACAAGGAACGTTTGACGTTCCAGCAGGGAGGGTTTGATCGGGTTTATTTCTCATGTTTTAATACTAAGAGTGGGGGAAATCATAATGGATAGGAAGAATCTTTCATTTAAATTACTAGATTATATTAAACACCCATGGAAGGATCGTAATCCTCAAAGCCTTGAACTATGGGAATTAATACATTATTTTGAATGTTTATTGCCACCCGGTGCACCCTCTCAAGCTCCTGGAATATGCCTTTCCCAAATTAAGTTATCTTGCATCGTGGCACATGATTGTATAAGGAAATTCCGACTGTCTTATGGCCCTACTGTGGACAGAATGTCCAAACGTCCCTCAATATCCTCGTTCTAATGTAAGCAATTAGTGGATTTGTGTGCAGAACTAGAGCTGGTGGATGTCTGGAGGCAAATCTGCCTCACGAGTAGGGATTTTATTTTCTTCTTTAACCCGCAGAAATTGCACTCGAGGGTTGATCTCTTCCCCATCCCTGCAACAATCCTAGATTCGGTGGCATTCTGCGCAATTAGGAATATTATCCCAACATACCTGCCCCAGAAGTTGGATAGAAGTCACATAAGATTATGTTGTATGCAGATGGTCTTATGTTTTTGTCAAATCCCGCAATTTATGTAGCTCACGTGATGCAATGCATTAATTCGCTTGTCACTTTTTCGGGCTTTAAGATTAATTTTACAAAGTTGGAGGCCATGCCTATGGGAGATCTTGGGGTAATACGTGATGTTGAGTGCAAATACTGGTTTCCTTTTAAATGGTCACGGAGGGTAGGGTGGGGAAGGACCCTATTTCGGTATATTCATTTAATCCGTCTTTGATCATTTATTTAACGTGAACTAAGTCGATTTGTTTGAGAAATTTAAACATGACCTTCAGAGATGGAAGGCAAATCCAATATCCTAGCTAGGTCAGAAAGCTGTTCTTAAAATGAATGTCCTTCCTTATTTGCTATACCCCTTATGAATGCTTCCTTTGATGTTTCCCAGACAGATATTTAGGAGACTTTATGGCTGGTTTATCTCTTTTATTTGGCACAATAAGCGACTTTTTATCAAGCTAACCAAATTGCAACTACCCCACAGATTGTGGGGAGGAGATCTCCCAGATTAAAGCTATCAATTAAGATATTTTTTATCCCATGTTATTGCCTGGGACGCTGAGGACTCAGCGTCAATACTGTGAGATATTGAACCCTCTCAGGTAAAGTGAATCCTGATTAGTCTGTTTTTCTTAGCTAAAGTGACAACATTTAAGAAATATTGTCATAACCCAATAATTATCAATACTGTTAAAGCAAGAATGACAATGCATCAGATTGAGGGCAATACAGCCAAAACCATGTTTCTTACCCCTATAATTGGTATACCGGGTTGTCATCCTGGGATAATAGATTCCAGGTTTAAACTGTGGACAGCAAGGGGTGGGCTTTGCTTGAGTGATTTAGAATTCGTAGAATCCCTACAGTGTGGATACAAGCCCTGGGTCCAGCAAGTCCACTTCAACCCTCTGAACAGTAACCCACCCAGACCCATTTCCCTACCATCCTGTATTTACCCTGACTAATGCCTAAACCTACACATCCCTGAACACTACGAGTGATTTATCAATGGTTAATTCATCTAACCTGCACATCTTTGGACTGTGGGAGGAAACCCACACAGACACGGCGAGAATGTTAACTCCACACAGCCAGTCACCCAAGACCAGAACCAAAGCTGAGGCCCTGGTGCTGTGAGGCAGCAGCGCTAACCACTGAGTCACCACGTGTTATTTGATGGAGAAATAATGACATCATTTGATCAAATAACTCGTACGTATGGACAACCAAGTAGAGACCTCTTCTGCTTTTTTTTTCCAGATCAGAGATTTGACTTTTAAAAAAGCACACTTTTAACAGACTTTTACAGATCCGATAGAAGGAAGAGGGTGCCTATTGCTCAGAATACACTCTCTGTCAGTACCCTCTATCATTCGTTGGAGAGTGTCCCCTCAGACAAGACTGTGCAGCTTTGTGATGTCTGCGAGAGAGAGTTCAGAACACTTCGGAGACATGGGATGATATTTGTGAAAATGCTCAAAGGATTTTGATCTGTAGTAGGACCCTTTCCATGCAGTTGAAAATTCTTCATAGAGTCTATCTGACCCCAAATTGTCTCTCAAAATGCAACGTGGGATTACCTTCATGTCCTAAATGCTGAATGACTACAGGCACTCTTACTCATTGCTTGTGGTCCTGTTGCAGGCTTCATCTATATTTGAGCACTGTGGTAGGTGTGATAGAGTGGGTATTGAGGACTGAATTGGAGATGGATCTGGTTTCTGTTTTCCTGGTTCTGCCCAGGGTAGTTTCCACAGAGAAACATGGGGAAAAATAAATGTATCTTTACTTTCCGTACTTTCCATGCCAGGAAAAATAGACTGTTGGGTCGTCGTCAGCTCTTCATGGAGAATATTTCTTTCGAGGTTCTCACTGGTATGATGCGCCAAAAAACAAAGATTTATATGAGACATGGCAGCCCTTTTTGGATTACGGCAATGCAGGGTTATCGGCCACTCCAAGAAGGGTTTTTATATAACCATGATGCGATTGTCTGAAGAATCTAATATCCATCGATGAAGAACCATGAACATAAAAAAGTATTAGTTAATACTCTTAATGAACGAGAGCTATCGTTGTGTTGTGCTGAGTTGTATTGTTTATTCATTATTTATTGTTTAGTTTTGTTTTTTTTCTGTCTGTGTAGTGTTTTAACTTGTTTTGCCCGTACATGCAACTGGATGTAATTTTTTTCAGTTATTTGAGTTGTGTTGTTATTGATTTATTATAATATTAAAAATCTTTTTTTCAATAAAATATTTCTGAAAATTAAAATGCTAGCATTGATAGAATAGAGTCCAGAGTACTCTCATTAGAGAGACCACTCATGTTGCTTTCTACTGAGGATCACCAAACCTCGGATGATGGGGTGACCATTGCATGAAAGTATAAGGATGATGGAATATATTGTTAGGTAGCCGTAACCATGGGAAATGCCCTCAAACAGGCGTTTGAAAAAAAAGGGGTAAAAGTGTCTGAGTGCTGTTTGGCCAATGACAGTAACCTCGGGGGTTGAATGACTCAAAGTTCCCGTAACATGGAGCTGAGAAGACCATCAGTTCAGCGGGGACCTTATTAAATTCCAGAGCAGGTTTGACGGGCTGAATGGCCTCAGCATGGTTTGAATTTTATGTGATTTGAAAAACGTACTTCTCTACTCCTTCCTCTTATATGTTACACACTGGGACACTGCCATTTTCCTGAAACTGGTAATTATTTGAAACATTATCTGGAACATTCCATAATCGACATTCTCCAGAATATTCCATGATTGTGTGGGATGTTTTGAAAAGGCGAGAGATAGAGAGAGAGAAAGAGAGTAAGCGTTGCATACAGTTATGAGAGTGGGTGACCATGAGTCTTTTTTCGGGGGTAGGTGCGATCACAGATATACAGTGAGTGTGAGGGTGCAGTGAGAATACGGTGACACTTATCCTGAAAGAGCAGGGAAGGTTATTGATATTTGTCCTGTACTACTGGGCATTTCTTCAGACCTCAGATACTGCACTGAGCTGGGCGGTGAACTCAGACCATGATTGGTGGGTCAAGTGGTGTTGCTCCCTTTGGAAAGAGAATGTCCTCCCTCTGTAGTAGCCCATCTAATACGCCCGCCGTGCTCCGTCAACAAACCATGCTGTAATTGCCCCTTATTTGCCAAACTGCCATTTCCCTGCCTTTGCTCTGTGTCCATCTAATCCTGTCCTATCTGTGTATTTGTCCAAATGCCTTTTCAATGTTGTTATTGTACCCACTTCAATCACTTCCCCTGGCAGCTCAGTCCATATGCGTACCACTCTCTGTGTAAAAAAGATGACCCTCAGGTTCCTGTTTTATTTTTCCTCTCCAAACATGAACGGATAGCCTCTCGTCTTCGATTTCCCAACTTTGCAAAAAAAAAAGTATTCACTCCAGGCATGCATCTTATAATTTGATAAAATCTATACTTCCATAAGAACCACCTCAGTTTCCTACTCTGTAAAGAAATAAAATCTAACCTGTCCAAATTCTTCCTATAACTCAACCCTTTAGCCCAGGAAACATCTTGTAAATTCCTTCTACATTATTTTTTGTTCAATAATATCCTTTCTAGAGCAAGGTGAACAAAACTGTACACAATACTCCAACTGCAGCCTTACCAACATTCTGTACAACTGCAACATAAAGTCCCAACTTCTATACTCAATGCCCTGATGTCGGCCAGTGTGCCAACAGCCTTCCTCATGGTCCTGTGTACCTGTGACCCAAATATCAGATAACCTTGCACCTGATCTCCAACGTCGTTTTGTTCCACTACACTCCTTAAGTCCCTCTCATTCATCCTTAAACTCCTACCTGGATTTGACTTACCAAAATGCAAGACGTCACACTTATCTATATTAAACTCCATTTGCTAATTCTCAGCCCACTTTCCCAGCTGGTCAAGGTATTGCTGCAATTTCTGATAATGTTCCTCTCTCTGAACGAAGCCTCTAATTTTAGTGTCATCTGCAAACTTACTAACATTGCGTTGTGCACTCTGATCCAAATCATTGACATAGATAACAAACAGCAATGGGCCTAGGACCGACCGCTGAGGCACGCCAATTGTCACAGGCTTCCAGTCCGACAAGCATACCTCCACCATAGCCGTTTGCTTCATAATGTTAAGCCAATTGTGTCGCGAATTTGCCAGTTCACCTTGGATTCTATGTGATAAAGTCTTCTAGAGTGGCCTACTATGTGGATCCTTATCAAAGGTCTTAATGAAATCGAAATAGAAGATGTCTACCACTGTGCCCTCGTCAAAGTTCCTGGTCACTTCTTCAAACATCTCTAACAAACTTCGTAAGGCATGATCCGCCACGCTCAAAACGAAGCTGACTGCTTCAACTCAAACTTTGTATTTCCAAATGCATGCACATTTTATCTTTCAGAAGCTTCTCAAGTGGTTTAGCGAAAACAGGTGTGAAGCTTACTGGTCTACATTTCCTGGGCTTTTCTTTGCAGTCATTCTTGAATAAGGCACAACGTGTGCTACCGCCCAGTCTTCCGGGATCTTGGCGCTTAAGCTTTATCTCTCGCTTCTTGCAGTGGTCTTGGATGTATCTGGTCAGGACCAAGAGCTTTGTCTGACTTTGTGCATTCTAATATATCCAACAACAATTCTACTGTGATATGGAGAGTACCAAGATATGACAACTAACCTCCTAAATGTCACAGGTCTTCATGTCTTTCTTCATGGTAAACACAGAGGGGAAATTGAGGAATTCACCATTCTCTTGAGGTTTTACACATGCATGCCTATTTTGTATTTTAAAGCATCCTATTCTTTAGATAAGATTAGATTACTTACAGTGTGGAAACAGGCCCTTCGGCCCAACAAGTCCACACCGACACACCGAAGCACAACCCACTCATACCCATACATTTACCTCTTACCTAACACTACGGGCAATTTAGCATGGCCAATTCACCTGACCCGCTCATCTTTGGACTGTGGGAGGAAACCGGAGCACCCGGCGGAAACCACGCAGACACGGGGAGAACGTGCAAACTCCACACAGTCAGTCGCCTGAGTCGGGAATTGAACCCGGGTCTCAGGCGCTGTGAGGCAGCAGTGCTAACCACTGTACCACCGTGCCGCATACTCTCCCTAGTTGTTCTTTATCTTTACTATACTGAATTTGGATTCTCTCTAAATTTCTCAGCCAAGGCTATCCCGTACCCCCTTCGCCTTGCTGATTTCCTTATTCACTAAACTCCTCTATCCCCTCTATACCTCCAGGGATTCCCTTGATCCGAGCTGCCTGAACCTGAGCCACGCCTCCATTTTTTCTGGTCAGAGCCTCAATATCTCTTGACATCCAGGGTTCTCTCTTCCAGTCTCACTTTGCCTTCACCCTCACAGGAAAATGGAAACCTTGAACTCGAGCTCTCTCACTTTTAAAGCCCTCCCACTTGCCCGAAATCATTTTACGTTGAAACAAACAACTCCAATCATCCCCTGCAATCCCCTGTCTAATTCCAACAACATACGCCTTGCCCAAATTTAGAAGTTGAATCTGTGGACCAATTTTGTCCCACCCATAAGTATTTTAAAATTAATACAACTCTAATCACTTTTCTCAAAATGCTCCTCCACTTTATCTCCTTCACCTATCCTGCCCTATTTCCCAACAGTAGGTCGAGTTGGTCCTTTCCCGAGTAGGTTATTCTATATATTGATTGTGGAAACTTTCCTGAACACACTTAACGAATCACGTTCCATCTAAGTTCTTAACCATCTGGAAGTCCAAGTCTTTTTCGGAAAATTGAAATCACCTATTATAACAATCCTGTTGCTCCTGCAAGTCTCCCCAGTCTCCCTGTATATTTCTTCCTCTAATTCCCATTGTTGATTTGGAGGCTTACATTGCAACCACTATAACATTACCATCTCCCTCTAATTACATTGCACCATTCACAAAAGCTCATTGGATAATATTTCAGTTTTTCAACTTTAAATACTGGTGTGATACTCGCCTTAATCAGTACTATTGGTATTTAAACTGTTTCCATTTACATCTCTCCATCGCAGTGATTTTCACATCATGGCACCCCTTGTCAAGGCACAGTGGAGATATGGAGCTGTAAATGGGTGGGAGCTGCACATCCTGTCACTTTCAGCATTGGCTGCAGGTTTCCCCACATTGGGCAGCGATCTAACACAGTGTTACCGAACAGTGAAACAGTCTGGGTTTATATATGAATGAACCAATGCGGTCTGCACAGCTCCCCACGCTGGACATTTAGCCCATGATTATAGATCGAGCATTGGTGTGGGCTGCACAGAGTTCCATTCTGGATATTGCTGGGTTGCATTCAGCAGTACGCGAGCCGGATCTACACAGTGCTCCATCGTGAACGTATAATGGATGGAGTGGTTATGTGAGTTGGATTGCAAATGTGAGAGAGCTAAACATCTGGCAATACCTTTATTATTTGTTTTCATTCTTGTGATTGGACCCTGTGTCCCAGTCTCGAGCAGTTGAATAACTGCCTCCTGTTCCTGTGTCCCAGTCTCGAGCAGTTGAATATCTCCCTCCTGTTCCTGTGTCCGTCTCGAGCAGTTGAATGACTCCCTCCTGTTCCTGTGTCCCAGTCTCGAGCAGTTGAGTGACTGCCTTCTGTTCCTGTGTCCCAGTCTCGAACAGTTGAGTGACTGCCTCCTGTCCCTGTGTCCTATTCTCGCGTAGTTGAGTGACTGCGTCCTGTTCCTATGTCCCACTTTCGAGCAGTTGAATGACTCCCTCCTGTTCCTGTGTCCCAGAATCGAGCAGTTGAGTGACTGCCTCCTGTTCCTGTGTCCCAGTCTCGAGCAGTGGAGTGACTGCTTCCTGTTCCTGTGTCCCACTCTCGAGCAGTTGAGTGACTGCCTCCTGTTCCTGTGTCCCAGTCTCGAGCAGTTGAGTGACTGCCTCCTGTTCCTGTGTCCCAGTCTCGAGCAGTGGAGTGACTGCTTCCTGTTCCTGTGTCCCACTCTCGAGCAGTTGAGTGACTGCCTCCTGTTCCTGTGTCCCAGTCTCGAGCAGTTGAGTGACTGCCTCCTGTTCCTGTGTCCCAGTCTCGAGTAGTTGAGTGACTGTCGCCTAATCCAAGTTTTGTGAAAATAGATGTCCTCCTCCTGCTCCAGAATAATAGGCTCCAATAGCTCTGTGCTCAACTGCTGCTTCTGTGGAATGGAGTTGAGGGACTGAAGCCTCTTCACATTCTTTACCGCTTTTCTTGAGTAAAAGCCCTTCTCCTGTTTCTGTAAAACACCATCAAAATCTGAATGATTTATTTTTGTATTTGACTGTCAGTAATTGAGCAAACAAGCTGACTGACAGTATTCAGAAGCTGAATAACCTCCTCCTGTTCCCATGTTATACACTCAAGAGTCAATAGAAACTCAGAGATGTACAGCACGGAAAAGATCCTGCGGTCTGGTCATCCATAAAGACCAAATATCCTGAATTAATCTCATTCCCCCTTGCCAGCAGTTGGGCCATCTCCCTCTAAACACTTCCCATGCATGTATCCATCCAAATCCTTTTTAAAAGGTGTAACTGTACCTGCCTCCACTACCTCTTTTGGCTGTTCAATCCATACACACAGAAGTGTCTGTGTGAAAATGTTGTTTTAGCGTCCCTTTTTAAATCTTTCTCCTCTCACCTTAAACCTTTGTTATCTATATTTGGACTCGTCTATCCTGTGAAAAGAGATTGGCTGTTTACCTTATCTATGACCCTCATGATTTTATAAACCTCTTTAACGTCACCCCCCAGGCTCAATACTTGAAAATAGTCCCAGCCTATTCAAACTCTCCCTGTAACTGTAAACCTCCAACACCTGCAACATTCTTTTAAATCTCTTCTGCACCCTTCCAAGGTTGACAACATCTCCCCGACAGCAGGGAGCCCAGAATTAAAGGCAATATTACAAAAGTGGCCAAATATCCTGTCCAGATCCAACACGTCATGCAAATGCTTAGAGTCAAAGCACACACCAATAAAGGAAAGATCACCAAGTGGCTTCTTCACTATGTTGTCTACCTGTGACGGCACTTTCAAGGAACTGAGAACCTGCACCACAAGGTGCCTCACAGGACAGCGATCTGGGTTTAATTCCATCCGTGAATGACTGACTGTGTGGTGTTTGTACATTCTCCCCGTGTCTGTGTGAGTTTCCTCCGGGTAATATGTTTTGCTCTGACAGTATAAAGATATGCAGGTAAGGGTAGATTGACCATCCTAAATTGTGCATGGTACCCTGGGATGTGTGGGCGAGGTGGATTAGCCATGGGAAATGCAGGCTCAGCGGGATAGGGTAGGGGTTTGTCCAGTGGGATACTGTTGAGAGGATCAGTGTGGCCTCGATGGGTAGAATAGCCTGTTTCCTCACTGTAGGGATTCCATAATTTCTGTGGAGTTATCCTTGATTGGCGACTTTCAACAGGACCCTACCTATATTTCATCCTCTGATATTTCTCGCCAAAATGCAACACCTCACATTTATCTAAAATAAACTCCATCTGCCACTCCTCAGCTCACCTAATCAACGTCTCATTATATTCTGAGACATTATTCTTCACTGTCGACGTTACCACCAAAATTGGAATTATCTACAAACTTACTGACCATACTTCACTTACTCAAGTCCAAATGATTTGCATAAGCAACAAAAGACTCACTATTGATCTTTGTGGCACCCCACTAGTCACAGGTCTCCAAGTTCAATGAACAAATGTCCACTGTCACGCCCTATCTCCAATATTCAAGAAAGAATTGGGCCTAAATGACGAGCTCTCCAGGATTCCCGGCAGTCTAACCTTGATAACTAGTCTACCATGTAGAACATTTTGGCTATCTTACTGAATTGCATAAAGATAGCATCCACTGTCCTGCCGTCATCAATCATCTTCTTCACTTCCTCAAAAAATTCCACCCAGTCAGTGAGACGTGATCTCCAATGTACAAAGCTCTCTTCAGTCCTTGTCTTTCCAAATGCATATACATCCTTTCAATCAACCCACCCCCTCCCAGCCCCCACCGCCAACAATTTAGTCACCATTGACGTCAGGCTCACCAATCTATAGTTAGCTGTATTTTTCCTTACTTTCTTAAATAATGGCACTATGTTAGCAGCCCTCCAGTCTTTTGACGCCTCACCAGTGTAAATCAATAATACACATATATCAGCAAAATGCTGAGCAATCTCTTTCCGAGCTTCCCACAAACTTCTGGGATACAACTGATCAGGTCACAGGGATTTGTTCACCTTTGTATGTTTTAAAATGTCCGATATCTCCTTGTAATATAGATACTATTCAAGATATCACTATATATTTCTTCCTTCTCTCACTGTTGTAAGCTCCTCTACATTAAATACTGAGGAGAAATACTTGTTTAGTAAACCTTCCATCTCCTATGGTTACGCAAATAGGTAGCCTTACTGACCTGTAAGGTGCCCTATTCTCTCCTAGTTAATATTTTGCCATTAAAGGACGTATACAGTTGCTTCAATGCCTCGTTAAGCCTATTTCTAAAGCCATCTCATGTCCATATTTTTCTGGCTGGAGTTCCCCATTGACTATACACTTACTTCCCTTATACCCCTCTCGGGATTCACTTGATCTCAGCTCTGTTTACCTGACATATGCCTCCTTCCTTATCTTGACCAAAGCATCAATATATCTAGCCATCCAGCACTCCCTGCACCCACCTGCCTTGCCCATCTCACTAATAGGAACGCGATAGCTCTGGACTCTCTGACACCAAGATGTAAACGCCTTGCATTTTCCAACCATCCCTTTACCTGCGAATAGGGTATCCCAATCAGCCTTTCACAGGACTCACCTAACACTTTCAAAATTGACCTTATTCAAAGTAGGAACTTTAATGTTTACATCAGGTCGTTCCTATTCCACAACTAGTTTGCAACTAATATTTATGTGTCACAGATTTGAAAGTTAAATAATCACTTTCTGCCCCTCTGGAACAGGTTCGAGAGGCTGAATGGCCTCCTCCTGTTCCTCTGTAATAGACTGGAGAGGCTGAATGACCTCCTCCTGTCCATCTGAAATAGACTCAAGAGACTTCATGGCATCCTCCTGTCCCTGTGTAACAGACCCGAGACATCAAATGACACAGCAACCCGTGGATTACGCACTGCCGGTAAACTGTATCTAATGGTGGTCCAAGCATTCTCCGTTACAGTAACACAGAGAACACAATGTACTCCAGGTGGCCTCTCAGTAACACCTCATACAGCTGAAGAGACACATCCCTTTGTTTTGAATGATTCTGTTGGCAAAATGTGCCAATATTCAAGTTTTCCACCTTTTCAAGTAGCAACAGACTAATATGGGCTGAATGGCTTTCTCTTATCCCTCTGTAAGAGACCCATAGGAACAGAATTGTTTTGGCCAGTTCCTGAGCAGCAGTCTCAATGCTCTGTCTCAAGGTTATGAAAGGATTTGATAACAGGGCATTAAAACCATGAGTAGCCTCACACTGATCAATAAGTACCGTATATTGTGTTCAGGTATCTAGAAACTTGCCTACCTGTCTTCTTTTTATGCAGCCGATCTGTGTTTTTTTATAACTGCCTCCTTTCATAAACAGAGTGGAACATATATAGACTGCTGCAGTGTTCTGTTAATATTCTCATATACAAGGAAAAAAATATTAAAACGTTTGAAAAATTTATGGTCCATCCCTCAGCAACCCCCAACTATTCCATCCAAAGCCAGTAAATGAAAAGGGATGTATGGAACTGGTTAACTGAGTCTGTTTGTTCAGTGACTGTGATTAATGCCAACCTCCATGGATTCTAATTATCCCAGTGGAGAGTTTCCATCTTTTAATGATAAATAACCTCCGTACAATGTGTCAACCCACAACATGAGAGGGACCATCACCGACAGCACTGCCGGGGATCAGCAGGTCCAGAAAGTGGGGGAGGAGAGATCAGACTCTGAGAACATTAGACGGGAATGTTCCAACAATGGATGAGAATTTGAGAACATTAGACTGGAATATTCCAACAATGGATCAGAATCTGAGAACATTAGACAGGAGCTTATCATATTATGTTTGGTATCTTACTGCATTTAATTTGTTGCCATTATCATGGCGGATCTATTACGCTCTTCTCATTTTTCAATACTTCTATTATCCCTTCCTGGCTATCGTTGGTGTTCCTGGTGAGTGTCACTGTCCAGATTTTGTTTTCTATAAACCAGTCATGACTGTATTATTGTTATTTCATATAGTCTAAACGTCTTGCCAAAATTATTGTTCCTGTGGAATCTCTCAATCCAGATATTCACTTTACAGACCACTACTAACTGACATCAATGAAGGTGTTCAATTACTGTCTCGCTCTCTGCTCTGGCAGTGTTACTCCGGGTCTCTATGTTGACCTATTCTGTTTCAGGGCAGAATCACAATTCATTATATCATTGCCTTTGCTGTTAAGAGCATGGAGGCCACTGTCTACTGTTCTGGTTACAAACTCCACTTCCTCTAATGTTTCCATCCCATCCCTGGACAATATCTGCAGCAGAAGCAGACACGTCACAAATGTGGGAGATCCCTTTGACACTGAGTTGATTCTTGACACCATTCCTTGACCATTTCTAACTTGAGATACTCATCACTCCAGAATATGTCTCACTGGTTTATTCCATCTGCTGTTTGAATCTTGAGATATGAAATACAGTCTTAATGAAGGTAAGAATCTGCTGCTGATGCTGTCGGCTTCAAACCTGCCCAAACAAATCTGATTCAAACTCACACCAAACTCCCATCCATCTGTCATTCATGCACACTGACGTATATTGCTGCTGTATCTGGCAATGCCTTTATTTTAACATTCTCAAACACTTTCCCTTATCTGTCCATGAAACTTCCCTCGTTCTCTCTGCTGATTAATAAAAAGCCTGCCAGTTGTTCGTATTTAAAATTGTTTTCTTCATGTGCGTTCTTTCTCAGACAATGAGTTTCTCATTTAACCACGCCAATCACGCGCACACATGCACTCTCTCTCTCTCTCTCTCTCTCTGATGAACACTCACACAAGCAGAGAGAGCAAACCTTCCCACTGTAGGCAGTAACCTGATGTGAATATAGTTAGCATATGATAGTAAAGTTTGCAATACTCTCATACTGGGCAGATAGTGCAGTTTACTGAGCAACAGGCGAGCATGATCTGCACAACCCTCCATACGGGGATGTCATCTTGTCCCAGTTAATGTTGTTTGTGGTGTTCTGTGAAGCAGATTCAGAATTTGATGTAACAAACCATTTCAGCTAATCTAGCAATGCCTTTATTGAATGTTCTCATTCTTGTAATTTTACTCACGAAGATCTCACTTCTCCAGTTAGTCCCACTGCCCTGACTTTTTCCCATATTTCCACAACATCTTTTTAGTTAATTAACTGTCTGTACTTTTGTATATTTCCCTGGCCTTGGGTTTTGGCTCCCTAATGTATCGAGTGCTGGCATTGTGCAGCTCAGAAATAATGAAATGGGGTGTGTCAAGCTGTTGTTCACTTCCTGGTATGTCCCATATGATGGTCCATGGTCAGGCGTGTTTCAGAAGTTATGAGAAACATCCTTGTAACTTGGTCAGTACCTGTGGCTGTCCCTCTCTGGTGATCTTGCGATCAGTAACACGAGGAAGCCCACTGAGTAAAGGACCAGGCATCTAAATTGCCTGATAATGCTGTCACTTTTTTAAATAAAATGTTATTTTATCCTTTTTTTTGTAAGAGATCTTAAAGCCCAAACTGCCTACTGAAAACGGCTCAAGTAAATAAATTACGGGGCTTTTAGGGTTTTTAAAAATAAATTATAGTAACACTGGCCAGCTGGCACAGAGCAGGCTTTCTAGGTTTCTTTTTATTGTAGCTATAACAATCACCAGGTGCTTGGGGTCCCAGAAGGTTGTAAGTTTTAGTAAATTATCCCGAGCTGCTATTCTCTCTGGAACCTCACTTGATGCTGTTTCCTCCTGGATTGGAGAACCGTATGCAAGAACACATGTCTGAATGTTCCTTTTTATCAAGAGGTGTGTTTAGGTGATGTTAGTATATTGGACCAGTTCATTTGTAGAAGGTACTGCATCCATTATTCGGTGAAGATTTCCAATATTTAAGTTATTCTAAATTCCTCTTCATTTTGTCTGGATTTTCATTAGAGTGTTTAAATATAATGCGTTTTACTTAATGGTGAGTGGTTTGACTAGTAGCATCACATCTGGAACTCCCACTTCACATCTACCATTAAAATAAGGAAAGATTGGCATCCAAGCTACCTTCTTAAAATAGTTTGAGGCGGTCTGATTGGTCTATAGCAAACTGGGGTCTCTTGTCTGGTTCTAAGTCGATAATACCAAATTGGGTTTAGAATTACAATCCATACAGTATGCAAACAGGCCATTCGACCCAACATGTCCACACCGACCCTACGAGGAGTAACTACCCAGACCCATTCGTTTACCCTATTGTTACACATCTACCCCGACTAAGGCACCTAACCCACGCATCCCTGAAAACTATGAACAATTTATCATGGCCAATACACCTGACATGCACATCTTTGGATTGTGGGAGGAAACCAAAGCATCCAGAATAAGCTCATGCAGACACTGGAGAGTATGCACCAGGAGACTATTGGGTTCAAAGGTCGCGTATGGTAGCTGCTAGTGTCTTCTTTCCCGATGTTGAATTCGGTTGGTATTTTTTGTATAAAGATTCAGTCACCAAGAGTTCTCTGGGTGTGGAAAAGTGAAGTTGGGGGTTTTACAAAAGGTAATGAAGGCAAAACTGTAGGAATTGACAGACAAGCTGGAGTTGGGTTGCGATTGTCTGTGAGAAAATGTGAGATAATTACAGCTATAGCTCGGCAATTACATTTGGTGGAAACGCCATCAGACTCTTTGGAAATGGCTGGAATTCAATTTCAAATGAGGCACCTTGAACATGAGAAGGAATTGAAACAGTTTGAATTATGGTGAAAGTAGAAATAAAAGAAAGGGAAATGAAGAAGAAAAAGAGAAAAGGACAGAAGAAAAGCAGAGAGTTTCAACTTGAAAAATTAGCAATTAGAGAGGAAAGTGCACATAGAGGGCGGAGATGAAGAGAGACGGTCGGCTGGATGAGGAGGTTAGTGAGGTTGAGCAACCCTATTGTAAATAATGGCCTAATGGGGATCTGTTTAAATGCATCCAGGCATTCTCTAAATTTGATGAGAAGGATGGTGAAGCCTTTTGAATTTCGTTTGAGAAGTGGCTAAGCAATTGCAGACACCAGTGGCCATGTGGATTTAGTTGATCCAACAAAGCTGATAGGTATTTGCATCCCTATTGGATGAGGTATCTGGCCAGTATGGAGTGGCCAGTATGCCAACTGAAAGTGCATATGAGCTTGGGCCAGAAGCTGACAGACAGCATTACAGAAATCTCAAAAAGGGTCTCTGGTTAAACGCGCATTGAGTTTGAAAGGATCAAACAAAGTAATTTTGAAAGGTGGGTAAAGGTATTAAAAACAGAACAACCCTATGACATTCTTAGAGAGATTCTTATTTTGGAGAAGTTCAACAATTCACTTCCTGCAGTCGTGAGAACTCGTGTGGAAGAGCTGAGAGTTAAATGGCAAGGTGAGAAGCTGAAATGGTTGATGATGCTGATTGAGTTCAGAAATCAAAGTTTGGTTTCTGTGAGAGATTGAAGAATGTGTGAGATCTTCTTAAAACATATACCTGTGAAAGTAAGGTTTACTGGCATAGGCCAGTAGTAGCAGGTAAAGAGGTTAGAGCATTAAGAGGGACGGAAACATGTAAGTCTTTTATGCTGAGACATGAGGAGTTATGTCATTCCGAAGAACTATTGAAAAGATGAGAAGTGCTCTATTATGTAACGTGTGGTTGGAGAGTCCAGTGGAAACATCAACAGATTTATTCCACAATGGGGAAGGAGGCCTTTGGCTTGGTGTTGGCGTTACAACATTTCAGATTTACATTGCCAATAACATACATGAGACAAATCTTTTTCACTGATCGTGACCCCTTAAAGTTTTTGGAGAAGTTTAGGGAGAAAAATACCAGTCTGTTTCGATTGAGCTTATTATTGCTACCAGTCAATTTGAAACTACACAGGTGACAGGGTGAGAAATCCTAAATTTTGACACCTTGTGGAGACTTGGATGAACAAAGAAAAGGCATTCTGTGGCAGGAGTAAAATGACTGAAATCGAAATATTTGTGAACATTTGTATGTTCAGAGTCAATGTAATATATATATATATATATATATACATTTCCGTCTACTAATAGATGAAGATTAGGAGGTCTAAAATGAATCCACATTTGTGTATTGATGGATTATTTTATTAAAGAATGAGTTGTGAAGATACTATCATTGTAAAACGTTTATTTTCTCTTGTGTGTTTTTTTTAAAGAGAGGTTTTAAAGGCAGAGGTGCAGAACTGCTGTCTGAAAACAGTTTAAGTAAATAACTGAGATTTTAGGTTTCATTAAAACAGTGGGAACAATGAAAGGGCAGTGGCCAGCTCTCCCAGACCAGGGTTTCTCGTTTTGTTTTTAGCTGCAGCATTCAGAAGCTGTTGGAGATCCCAGAATGGTTGGAAGTTTCAATAAATGATCCCCAGCTGCTTTTCCCTCTGAGATCTCTGTTGATGTTGTAACCTCTGGGATTGGCAAACTGGTGTAAAGATCTGCATTTGAATATACAAAGCAAAGCAGTGTAAACCAAGAAGGTACGGTATCTATTGTTTGTGTAAGTGTTCCAACAGAAAAGGTGTCCCAAAATATTCTTTTCTTTGATTTTATTTTAACCAAAGCATTTGAATAGATTATATTTTGCTTAATGTTGAGTGGTTTGACCAGTCACAACATATCTGGAACGCACACCTCCCTTCTATATTCAAAATAAGGAAAGGTTTGAGTCTAAGCGGCCTTCTTAAATATTTTGGGGAGGTCTGGACTGGTCCACAACACTTGTAGCCAAGGGATTTGTGATGAATCCTGTAATTAAAAATTAAGTGGAGGGACTGGGGATGGTTTGCTGGAGGATGTGATGTGAGCTGCCTCAGACATGCAGGGAGACCTGAGGATTTGGTGACCCAACTCTGGATGCAGCATCTGCGTCTGTTACATGAACAACGAATGGAGCAGAGGCTGCAGAGAGGGGAACTCTGAAACCACGCAGTGAGTGTGTGTGGGGAAAGGGATCTGCTGTATCCACATTGGGTTTTCCAGGAACAGCTTCCCAAGCTTCACTTAACTCAAGAGCAGCGTGTGAGGGGACACTGATTGAACAAGGAGCTGGTCATAGAATGGTATCACCTCCCCCTCCTTCAACACGACCTGCAGTTTCACACCAGGGGGAGGATGGTGCTGGCAGTGGCTGTTAGGGTTACTGTTTCTCATACAGCTTCTATGATCCAGAACATTCCAGGCTGGACAAGGTGACACATCCATCATTTCCCAATATCTCAACATCAATGTCACCATTTGGTGATGGAGGATATACATGGTGGATGAGGTAAATACATTGTTTCTCCCACAGCAGGGAGCTTCCGGGTATATCTAATATAGTGGGATTTCCGATGGTGTACAGTGCATCTGCAGAGTACCCATGTTAATGGGGAGAGGATTTCTCTCTCTATTAATGTAACGCATGCACAGTACATCATGTTGGTGAATACCCACTGTCCTGGCAGCAGTCATGGCCTCTTCATTCAGAAGCAGTCAGCCATTTCCCATCGTCATCGGGTCCCCACGTGGAAAGAAGTGAATATATCTTGGATAAAGGACGTCCTCTTGATGCAGATTTCAAAACACCATCCCCACCATCAATCAATCATACCAAAGTATTCCATGTGTACGGAGAGCAATGGGGTCACTTGGAGTGTCTGGTAGTTGAGAAACAGGGATGGAGCAAAACCTGCCATTTCTGAACGGGTCTGAGTGAACCTTCCAGTACACAGTATTACTAAGTCCTGTAATCCCTCTCCATTTCAGTAACATACTGCCTTCGCTTATTTGTGTAAATGAAATGACAGGTTATATCATGTTAGATTCCACCTGACAAACTATTATCTATTGTCTTTACCTCTCTGAATCTATTTGCAGACTCTCCACTCTCTATTGATAATTTAATCTCTTGCTTATCACAGCGACATCACCAAACGCAGCATCTGTATATCTGTTCGATCTTCCTGATCATTAATATAGAATGTAAATAGTTGAGAACCCAGCGCTGGTCACTGTGTGGCGCGACTGGTTACGTTCTCTCTAACTGATTTATCCTGAGTGCCTGCTTCCTGTGTGATACCCAATCCTCGCTCATTCCTATGCAACACAGTTGAAGAGTTGAATAAGAACAATGAGCATCTGTGAGGAATCCAACCGCTCGATGAGGCTGATGTCAACGCGGCCTGTATTCCCTTTTCGTGCCATCTCTCCATCCTAACACTCTAGTCTCTTGTTGGAGATTGCACCACATGAAAAAAAAATCCACCCACATCTACACTTTCAATTACTTTTCGAATTTTACAGAACTCAATGAGATTTCCTTTCATTCTTATAAACTCGAGCATATAGGCCTAAACTGCTCAATTTTCTCTTCATAAGACAAACACTTCAAATATGGAATCAATCTAATGAAGCTCTTCTGAATTGCCTCCAATGGAAATACCTCATTCTGCAGGACACCCAAACTCTACTCCAGTTGCAGCCTCACTAATGCCTTGCATAGCTACACCAACACTCCCTACTCTATCCTTTTATAAGTAAACAGGGAAATTATGCTTGCATTTCTCATTACTTGCAGTACCCGCATGCAGGTTTTCTGTGATATGCAAGCAGACATCCAGATCCCTCTGCACCTAAGCACTTTGAACGTTCTCGCCATTTAGATAATAATTTGTCTCTCCATTAATACTGGCCAACTTGAATAGCACCATTTTTTTTCTCTAGGTTTGTGAAAGGTTTGTAGCTCAGGTTGAGATTTGGGGTGTATGTTTGCTCCTTGAGCTGTAGTTTTGATATCCAGACGTTTCGTTACCTGGCTAGGTAACATCATCAGTGGCGACTCCAAGTGAAGCGAAGCTGTTGTCTCCTGCTTTCTATTTATATCTTTCTCCTGGATGTGGTTTCTGGGGTTTGTGGTTATGTCATTTCCGGTTCGTTTTCTGAGGAGTTGATTGATGGCATCTAGATTTATGTGTTGTTTATGGCGTTGTGGTTGGAGTGCCAGGCCTCTAGGAATTCTCTGGCATACCTTTGCTTAGCCTGTCCCACGGTAGATGTGTTGTCCCAGTCAAAATGGTGGATTTTTTCATCCGTGTGTAGGGCTACGAGGGAGACAGGGTCGTGTCTTTTTGTGGCTAGCTGGTGTTCGTGTATCCTGGTGGTTAACTTCCTTCCTGTTTGTCCTACGTAGTGTTTATGGTACTCCTTGCATGGAATTTTGTAGGTGTCATTGGTTTTGTCCATGGGTTGTACTGTGTCTTTTAAGTTTGTTAGTTTTTGTTTTAGAGTGTTGGTGGTTTTGTGTGCTACTAGGATTCCGAGGAGTCTCAGTAGTCTGGCTGTCATTTCTGAAACTTCTTTGATGTATGGTAAGGTGGTTAGGGTTTCTGGCTGTGTTTGGTCTGCTTGTTGTGGTTTGTCCTTGAGGAATCTGCACACTGTACTTCTTGAGTATCCGTTCGTCTTGAATACGTCGTATAGGTGGTTCTCCGCTGTTTTGCGTATCTCGTCTGAGCTACAGCATGTGGTGGCTCGTTGGAATAGTGTCCTGATACAGCTTCGTTTGTGTGTGTAGGGATGATTGCTGGTGTAGTTAAGTATTTGGTCAGTGTTTGTCGGTTTTCTCTATATGCAGGTTTGTAGTTCTCCATTGTCATTTCTTTCGACTGTGACGTCCAGGAATGCGAGTTTGTTGTCGGTTTCTTCCTCCTTGGTGAACTTTATGTCTGAGAGTGTTGTTGATGATGATAAATGTCTCTTCTATCTTGTTTCATTTTGTGATGCCAAATGTGTCATCTACGTAGCGAACCCAGATATTTGGTGTGATGATTGGTAGGGCTGTTTGTTCTAGTCCTTGCATTACTGCTTCTGTTATGAATCCTGATAAAGTGGAGATCCCATGGGTGTGTCGTTGGTTTGCGTGTAGACTATGTTTTTGAAGGTGAAGTGGGTGGTGAGGCACAGGTCCATTAGCTTCATGATATTTCGTTGGTAATGTGATTGATGGTGGTTGGGTGTGTGTGTGTGATGGTCTCTTCTAAAAGTGTGGTAAGTGTTTCCGTGGCCAGGTCGATGTTAATGGAGGTGAACAGTGCTGTTATGTCGACTGAGATCATTGCTTCGTCTTCCTCTATGTTGGCGTTTCTGTTGATTTTTAGGACTTCCTGGATGGAGTGGATGGAGTGTTGTG